>NW_020216096.1:0-87533 GCF_003070985.1 Temnothorax curvispinosus | reverse complement strand
TATTATTATTATTATTATTATTATTATTATTATTATTATTATTATTAATGGTTATCACGTCAAGAATTTTACGGTATCTATATACTAGGTATTCAAAGCGATGACAGATATATACAGGATTCCATCGCGCCGATAGCTTATCAGGCCGCACTGGTTAATTCTGTCTCTCATCCGTGTAAACTGTTTCAAGTTTTTCGAAGTTAGGAACAATCCTCTTTATTTCCAGGGAAGCGTATTCTGAGCTCTTGTATCGGCCAGGACGAGACGTCCGAAAATAAAGTTACCGTTGCATCGTTTGTTCAGGTATTTCCACGCTTCGTGTGAGGCGTGATGGATGGCTGGATATCTCTATATTTGGATTATGAGAAAATATCTTTATCGGTAATTGCCTACCTATTTATCGGCGACGGAGGATGAAGATGGTGGATTGGAAATTTTTGTCTTCCGACGTTTGTAGCATTTTTGATAACGAGAACCCTGCTAGCAGAGCTATCTATATACATATCTATATACATATTTATTACAGACAAATAAATGTCTAAAAATTTTTTATCTAATAGGTGGAATATTATCTTAGGCCTCGATTAATCTAATTTTATCGTGTAAATATTAGATTGCAGAAATGGTTATTTTGTTCTACTTGACATTGTAATTTATGATATGGTCAATTTATGCGATCTTTATCTTTCTCAATAATGCTCAACATTTTTTTCATTTCTCAAATATAGATACATATACTAAGATTATTTATAGATTTTGAATCGAATTTTTCGGATTAAAATTCATCAATCCTAGTCTTTTGCCAGAATATCCTCGTATCATGCTTAATACGTTTTCCCGTTGAGAGTTGATGTAGGCACCACTTATTGAAACACTAAATTGATAAGCGATTTGATCACAATTATCGAACCATATAATAAAAATAATATTGCGATAAAACCGAACGTTACAATTCAATCTTAGATTTCCGAACGAAAAGTATTCATTTGCGCAAGGACTGCGCGAATTGTTTATCTTCTGTTATCGATGCGATTATAACGTGCAAACGAATAAACAACGTCGCGAAATCATTATCAGATCGTGCGAAGAGTGGGAAGGGAAAAATTCACGGATCGCGATGGCTTGAGATTGTCGTATCTCGATTTTCACGATCTGCCGCCAAATTGGACCATCCCTCGGAAATGGTGCACGAAGAAAATATAGTGAAAAAATTACGACGAAATTTTTGTTATTCTGGAATATACTGACATTTCGGAATATACTGAACGGAAATTATATTTTTCTTTAAAAATATTACATATATTTTACGTCTTACAACAAAATAGCTAATTATTTGGATTATTTATTGGACTAACAACGAAGTCTTACTTATGAGTACATTTTCAGCGTATAAATTGTATATTTTATTATGTTTGAGGTAAAAATTACAATATCGTTATAGTAATTTCTAGATGTAACAAAATTTGACATAGTTTAAATATTATTAACCCTTAACCCACAAACGTTTTTTTGGCACCTTTATGCCGCAAACCTGGGTCATGACGTTTTTTTTAAGTGTTAAAGGGCTGCAAAAAATCTGAAAAAATTCATGAAGGTGTTTCAAAGCTTCACTTTGAAATATCAATCATAAAATTATAAACAATTTAATTTTTTCACATAATTTGTATTCAAAAGTTACAACTACATTTGATTTTCGCCCGGACGAAAACGACCCAGGTTTGCGGGTTAAGGGTTATAAATATATCGTAAGTTTTCACATGTCAGTAGCACGATTCACAATAAAATTTCTTATAACGCGAATTGTAATTTTTACTAATGTAATATACGATATGTCCTCCGGAGAGACAGAAATAGGAGTTGTGCCTACGCGAAGGAGAGATGACACAGTTCAGGGAGGACAGGAATCCGGTTGGATCGTGAGCAAACGTAGGAGGACACGAGTTCTAGAAATGCGCCTTATACGAAAAGCCGCCTGTTACATAGTCTGACTATTGCCGCTTCGCGGACATTTCATCTCGGTCTCGTAACGTCGATGACGCGTCGGAAGGCTCCGATCGACGGATATCACCGGTGACTTTAGACCGCAGCGCCGATAACGCGCGCTGAGTAATCGGGGATTGCCGAACGATCTTGCATTATTCGACTAATCCTGTCTTCCGATTAGACAATTGCGTAACGTACGTTCGAGATAGACGATCGCGATCCTCGAGAAAAAAAAACCGGATCAAGCGACCGAGCGCTAACAAACAACCCGCTTCAATCGCAGTGCCTTCAAATTTCTTGCTCTTATTCGAGCAAGTTGTTCGTTCAGGTTTGCTCGCGCTCGCCCGTTGGCTCGATCCGAATCCGGCTGTAAGCGAACGACGATTTCGCATTCACGACGGACGAATTGTATCAACGAACGAGCTTTCGGCTCGCATCTCGAACTGATAAAACGCGCGGCGCGCTATCGCGTCATCGAAGCCGTGCATTTTATCGGCGCGTTACGAGAGGCAACGGTGTGGCGCGTCATCAATCGTCGGGTGATTACGCAGTCCTCGGCGAGACGACGCCGCGATTAATCCATAACGATATATACGCGCGCGATCGAACGGGGGCCGCGATCGAAGAGCAATAAAGCGGGAGGTGGGGAACCGTCGCCGTCGGTATTTATGGATCGACGACGATATACGGCAATTATGCGGAATGCGAGGAGTCCATCGTCGCGGCTCTGTACCTTCTACGTTTGTCGATTCTTCGAATTCTTCGCGGATAAATCATTCACCGATTCAATCACATTGCGCGAGGCGCGAGGCGCGGGCTCGTCACGTGGCACCGCACGGTTATTGAACGAGACGGGCAAATGGGCACACGCTGATCGCGCGGGACAGGGAGGAGGGCCATTTCTCGAAAATTGTTGAAGGTGTTTCGAAAATGGGGTGGCTATGGAGCGCAATGAGGTCAAATGCCTCGTACTCTGCCTTATTGAAGGCAGTTTTAG
This sequence comes from Temnothorax curvispinosus, assembly GCF_003070985.1. Lineage (NCBI taxonomy): Eukaryota > Metazoa > Arthropoda > Insecta > Hymenoptera > Formicidae > Temnothorax > Temnothorax curvispinosus. Next base: position 84,553 of record NW_020216096.1, on the reverse strand, counting down.
TAATTTCGAAAAGTGGTAATTTTCGCCCGACTGGCGTGTGCTTCTTCCAGGTCATTCCATACGTCAATATATCGCGCATCACGTATCCGAAGAACGCCGTGAACTCCTTTCGCTAAAATTTCGCAATTTTATATTCGTACCGCGTATTATGATGATGACTAATATCTCAGATTCAGATTTCTATCGTAGTCAGGTCTATCTTAAAATTAATTCAATGCGGCTTTATTACATCCGGAAACCTTAATCAACAGACTTCTTATTTTTCATTGCGTTACGATTAACGACAAACTGACGCAGTTATTGACGACAAAGTTATCGGGGATAATAGCCCGTTTCAAAACTTTCGCGTCGCGCGTTTCTCTTGGTCGACCGGACACGTCGATCGATCGCCGCGCGAACCCGGTCAAAAACCCGGGTTCCCCAACGAAGCGACGCGAGATTCGCGCTTGGTAACCCAAGTGGCCGGCCGAAGCCATTAACACGTCTCGAGTGGTAACTGATAAGTGGTAAGAAGAAGGCCGCGAAAAGTAAAGGAGGATAACGGTAGAGGGAACGGAAGAGAGAAAGATCGACGAGGTGACCAGGGGGGGGGGCGAGGGGGGAGAAAGGTGAAAGAAGAAGAAGAAGCGCGTGCCGGAGCCAGAGGGGGCCGGGGGCACCCGGGGGGGCGGAGTATGGGAGCCTGTAGCTCGTTCGGTGCATTCCAGTGGTATGAGGTCCGTCGACGCCGGAATCCTGCATATCCGTGGATGCAGGTCGACTAGCTATGCACTTAGGTGCCAGCCGTGCCGACTCCGTGCCGGTCCATGGCGGTGCGGTCTCTCCGAGCGGCCGGTTCGCACCGATTATTCGTGGTATCATGAGTTCCGGGAAAAAAAAGACCGGATATTAACCACCCTCTTCCGCCGCCTTCTCGCGAAAAATTCGGCGCGCGTTTTACCTTGTCGCGGTCGTCCTTATCGCGGTCGCCCTCAGACGTCTTTTTGTTCACAGTTTATGTTTTGGGGATCTTTATTTGTTGTACAGAATCATATTTTCTATAGCAATTTAAAGTGTATATCGCACGTAGAGATCTGTAAGAAAATTTTGATCTTTAAAATTTTCACGCGACTCACGAAAGTCTTTAACGTCACTCGTCTTTGGCTCGATTGCAGTCAAAACTGATCGATTTCCGAACTGAATATTAGGTTTCGACAAAAGTGTCATTATTGGAGAAGATAAGAATTACCTGAAATCCGCCGCCGTGCGGCGGTAATTTTTGCCGCGAACCGAGCGAGGGCCGATGGGGGCGATCTCTCGTCGTGAACCTGTTGCTTGTTCCGACGTTGTAATTTTTATGACGGTGCCGAGGCACGGTGAGCACGGATAATGACGGATTTAGGCGGACGCTGGAGATTCCGATCTATAATGAACGCGTTATAATGGAGGGGCGGCTCTGCCCACTACCGTGCGCGATGCAGCGCGCGATGATCGATAAAAACGCAAACGATTTACGCCCTAACGTTATGTTTCGAGCCGCTGAATATTTCATACACGGTTATTTCCAGCAACACCACGGTAATATCGCGGCAAAGTATTTATGATCGCCGTGCATTACCGCGATATTTAGTATTAACCCCATGCATCTGAGCACATCGTTAAGGAATGCAAACAGAATTTTTCCCTCCCTGTGCCATCATAATAAGCGTAACGACGCGGAAAGCGATTTCTAAATTACAAATGTCGCGCGCGCAAATTGGGGTCACGCGCGCGCGCCTTCATACGTATATCTTATTTACCTAATGAAACGTAAAGATGATAGTTATTCATTCCCACCTTCTCTTTTATTTTTACGGATCGCTTGATCAAACCGTTTTCTCCTTTTCTGTCTTTCACGAGAGAAAATGGATCTGATTGGATGCCATTTTGTGTAATGTAACTTGAAATGGCGGAAAAATAAAAACACCCTTCTTTAATAAATCGACCCCAAGCTATCGATCAAGCCTACTTAGAACTTGGTCCGTTTACTCGTTATCGAGATCTTAACATCTCGAGTACTCGCAGCTCGTCGCGTCGCGTAAAAGAGTCACGGGTGCGGTCTCGCTTCGCGTGTACTTGGCGCGAGACACTATACCGTGTCTCTTGATATTCGGGGTGAATAAGGGGACCGGCGTGGTCGGGGATTTCGTTAAAGTTGAAACCGTATAGGTATTCCGTCGCCGCGTCTATCCCGGAGTCAGAATTATCCCTCGTGAACATCGTGCGACGTAATATACGCGGACAAATAGAGAACACTTCGAATCTCCGACTCGGCGCGCACCGAGTCGGGAAAGCCAATAAAGTCAATTCGCGCGGCGGAGAACAATGGACAAGACCGCGAAATATTTAACATATATACGAGAGAAGCGCGCCGTCTGTCTTCTCCCGCACCGTGTAGCCGAGCCGGCACTTTGTTTCACGAGTTTGCGAGATCGAAGCGATGTGCGAGCTCGTGTTGCGAGACAGACGCGGAAAAGGAGCAAGACGCGGGTAGAAAAATAGTCTGAGAGTTCTCTCTCTCTCTCTCTTTCTCTTTCTCTTTCTTTTTGCTTCCTTTCTCTTTCCGGCAGTTCTCGGAATGGGCTGATGTCTTTCATCGAGGGGCACGATGCGCCACTCCTTAAAAGTTTGCGCTCTCTCCCTGCAGAATCTATAATATCACCCTTTGAAAAGTCACCGTAGAAAATTACGCCGTGAGCCACTTTCGCAAAATGATATTTTAGCTTTATTATCGATCGCGTTCTAATCCTGGCCACGCTATCGCCGTCAAATTCAAATCGCGCAATTTCACACTGAACAGAAATTTATATACACTGGGCAGACTTATATTGATATACTTGGCTTATACATGTGAACCAGTTATTTGTAAAAGTAGTGTGAAACCAGTAAAGCCGAAATCTTGTTTCAAATCGATATATGATACATGTGATGTACACGTTGAAATTATAATCAAGCCCCACCAACTTGCATTTTGTCGGTTATTTTTGAAATATGGAAAGTGGCTCATTTACATGAATTCGCTACGTATTAAAATTTATGCTTGACATAATGCGCTGTTTTATGTTGTTTTAGAGTACGCCAGTATTTTTTATGCCTTAATAATTTATTAAATTTATTAATAATCGAAGAATTTAAAATATATATACACATATCACATGAAGCAATAACTTTGCGGAACGCGACTTGCTACTTCCGGGTCGTATCGAGAAAAATCATTGTGAGAGAATGCGTAGCTCTCGTTGAAAATCGGTTAACATGAAACGCGCTTAAGTTTGCGGCTTCCGGCCCAGTGCGCGAGGAATAAGCCTGAATTATACTCACACTATTTTGGATTTTGCTTCGGTGAGCCACAACGTGGAATCGGGCAGCGGCGCCGGTTAAATTTAAATTCAAACGGCGTTTAAATTTGAAATTAAATCGGTTGCAACCTGACCCGGGGGTCGTGGGTCGAAAGTGCAACCACCGCGCGTCCTTTCGGAGCGCGGCTCGTTGGCGACTCCTTCCTTACCGTCCGATATCGTACTCGCCCGTTAGTTGCGCGAAAACAGAAATTATCTACGTACATACGTACAATAGCGATGATAATTCGTTAATAAAAAAAAAAAGAAGAAAATTTTCCGACGCTCTTGGAAATAGGTACGTCAGTTGTAAGAACGGCATGTGTTGTTCCGAAAAAGATCGATGTTGCGGGCGTTGACTCGAACGTTCGGCCATTGACACATTTTCGTCTTACGTCGCGAGGTGGCAATTTGCAGAATAAACGTCGTATCGTACTCCGTGGTACACGATGAAAAAGCGGGAGAGAGAAAGAGAGAGAGAGAGATATATATATCACAGGTCGCGCGTTTAAGTTAAGGGACGGCAACGACGAGGAATCGAATCCCATCGCTCGAGGCGCTCGTCAGAATAGCTTCGCGAATAATTAAAGACGACCCAGATGCCGTCCGCTCGTCTCGTGTGTACGTACGTAATGTCCCGCGCTGTACTGGAGGCTGCACTCAGCAGAGGAGACTCGTCGAATTCGGTGCGCTTGCACCGACGGGAGAACCTCGCCAATCCGCGAAGTTTGATTCTAATGAAACCCTTACACAGTATCCATAGAGTGAAGGGTCTAATACAAACAACGAAGTTATTCACCGCGATAAAAAATAATAACGATAAAAGCGGAAAGGATCATCGATGCTTAAGGACGCGTTGAAAGATATTCTACATTAAGGCTTTGTCTTATGCATATCGCAAAGCGCAACGGCGCGAGGGCAGGAGCAACCTTTGAAGGTGCTTTCTCATCTTCTACGAAATCCTTGGTGATGTTTAGCCTGTTTCGACAGTGTGCGCGCGCGCGTGTATTCGCCACGCCATAATGCGGGAGAGTTATTCAAGGACTCCGACCGAATGTGCCGAAAGAAGATGCGGGAATCGGGTTGAGACTGCGTGAGATTAAAGGCCTCCGCCAGGGAATTAGCGGCCGCGCTTCAACAACGCCGTAACCAGTCAGTTTTGCACTTGGAACGAGATACTACCACTTCCCTTCTTGTACTTCTTGTATGCATTTGATACTATACTTTGCGGGGAATCTTAAAATTTCTCATTTTCCATTTCTTTCGACAGTAATTAAAATAAAATGCTCTCTTTTAACTCATTACTGCAACTTCTTTAGCTTGTAGGCAAATCTTTAATATGAAAGTTGATCTCTCTAATTGAAGTGAGAAATTCCTTTGTACGATTTCATTTGTTTAAGTTTATTTGCTCTCGTTTTTGGAAATACTTTTGAAATAATACAGAAGAGTATTGAATGATTGTATATACTGAATAATGGTATAGAATAACTTCACTATAGAACAGTTTTATTTTAACGTCTCCTCTATTTTAATCTCACATAACTTGTTTTTAATAATGTATATAAATAACACTATATGTATATATATATATATATATATATAAATAGAGAACAACGATTTAATTACATAATAATTATTTTAAAGTAATATTTTTCTTTAATTTCTGTAAGAAATGGAATTTGCAAAATATTACTTGCAAAGTTTGTAAATGTTTAGCATAATCTGGTACGAGAGGCGCAATAAGAACTCATAAAAAAAAATTGAGTCAGCAATACGATGTAATATCCTCGTCTTAAATAGAGCGAGAAGGGAATCGAAAATTTTTGCAATTTCTCCGCCGGTCACGGTTGAGCGATCACTCGTAATACAACACAATATTTCAACGCTATCCATCTTAATTCATATATTAAATATACTTTTCCGCCGCAAGTAATCTTCAATAGCGTTATATCTAAATTTCAATATGTACTTAATCCTATCTCGCGATTTACACGTTTTATCGTTCGAAAGGGCATCTTGCAGCAAGAGGTCTTCTTGTTGTATAAAATACTCGATAAGAAAACGCGAAAAGTATAAAAGCATAAAAATTAATGTATCTCATTCAATTATATATTTATAATATTATCTATTATAAATATATAATTAAATAAGATTAATGAATTTTTAATTATATAATAAATATATTTTGCTTTAGACAATAAATGATATAAGCAGAATATTAGGCGAAAAATTTATTGAACTGCTTCTATAAATAACAGCTGTGTATAGTAGCGATAAAAATGTCGTTAGATAATAAGATAATACAAGAGGCTGGAATCTCGGAGCGAAAGGATCGCGGCAAGAAACGCGAGGACAAGTTCCGGAAAATCACGTAAAATATGCATGCACGTCGCAGTCGCGCTATTCAAAGTGAAACGCCGCGAAAGAGGGAAGGAGAGAAACGAGCGATCTCCGGGAACCTGTGTCGCGCGTGAAATTCGACGTAAGTAGGTTACAATAAAGTCTTGCTTGTGTCCGCCGATGAGCTTGATGTGCAACTAAGCGTTACGCCGTTTTACGTGCGCCTCGGCGCAGAGCGCGGCGCGGGGACCCGGGGCAGCCCCCTTCGCGGCTGCTTTCTTGCTTCGTGTCGCCTGCCCGTGAAAGTCCGCCCTGATTTTACCCGATCTCGCCGGGATCTTGCCGGGATCTCGCGACGGCACGGCGGTTTCGTCCCCCCTTTACAAAGGGACGGCGAATACAGTTAGTCCACCGTTTTCAAGCCCCCTCCTGCTCCCTTCTTCCGTGTGACTGATTCTCGGCCTTGTCGGCCTTGAAACTTCGATCTACTACTCTCTAGTCGTCCACGTCGATGATCGAAAAACGAAGGGTCTCGGCGAAACTTTCGTCTTTCCCAAAGATTCCTTCGAAGTATAAAGAAGATATAGTCCGGGATGTGACTATAGCTTCTTTCTCGTTTCGTAAAGTCGATCGCGTCTTGCTCGAGCGGTTTAGTTCAGAAAAAAAAAACCATTCTTGAGAATTATTTACAGGTGTATTTTTTCTCCGTAATGGAGAATGCGGCTTGTGTAACTTCGGCATCGGAATATCGCTTATCGCGACCTCGTAAGGCACTGTTTAATTTTCTAAATTGAGATATCGCGAGTTAAGGTGTCTCTCAATGTGGCGGGGCATCGGACTATCAAAATTCAAAGTATCGAAAAAAAGAAAATAAAGATGACAGCTCAACAACGGGCGAAGCACACGCCCCGCTCCAGATTATTTTCGCGATTCCCCTTTTTTTACCCCCTTTTCCCGGCCGAATCTACTCACGCCGCTAGTTAGAGGCGACGCGACGGCCGAGTTTATTTTTCGAGGATCCGCGCCGCGGTCAGTGGTGCACGCGCGTCAGACGCGTTGCCTCGCGGAATAAATCATATTATACAGCCGCGGCAACCGCGACGAAGGGGGGAATGTGGAGGAAGGAAGAGGCGGAGGAGGATACGAGAGAAGAGGAGAAGAAGGCTTTAATTTATCACGCGCCGCTCTCGCGGTCGCTATGATAAATTAAAGCTCGCTCGCGCTCAGATTTTCAAAATCCGCTCCGAGACGACGCGACGCGAAAAAGGAGACGCTTTTCAGCGCGCGCGCAATAATTACCCACGCAGAATTACCTACAACCTGCAACTTCTAAGCCATTGTCCATTCTGATCTCGTCCGACAGTAATTTCGCTCTCGAGCGGGTTAAGCACGACGCAGAGCGCGGCGTGACGCGGCGCGACGCCCGAGACTTGTCTCTCGCGTTTGTCTGCCTGCCTGCCTGTCTGTCTGCCTGTCTGTCTGTCTTTTTCTCCTCGTGCCTCTCCCTCCCTCTCGGTTCGTTCCTCTATCGGCTCTCTGTCGTCTGGCCGTGCCGAAACTTTCCGTTGACCGTTGCTCAAGCTCGGTGACTCAGAAACGGGCCGCGGTGCCGCAGGCCCGAGCCAATGTTTTTCGGCACCCTGCGCGTCGCGGAATAATCTCGAGCTCGACTCTGCATTCTCAGTTCGTTCGAGAGACGACTTTGAATTGGCGAACAGAGCTTGCTATTTTTAAAAAGAATTTTTTTTAGAAATAAGAAAAGTTTCGCCGTGTGCGAACGTATCTTTTTACTCAGCATGCAATTCTGTGTGAAAAAATGCCATTCTATAATTTTATTCTCGGTATAGAAAATATGATGATAGACACTCACTAATTTCTAATGTACGAGGAGCACAAACGTAAGAGGCTCTTCGAGATCGGTTTAAAAAATCCGAGGAGAAATTTTTTGCGTGCGCAATTACAATTTTGAATCTCCTGCGATTTGAAGAGGTGGATCGACCGCAAGTAGCTAAATTTGCGTTTATGATGACGGTGGGACATGTTGCGCGTGACAGTCGGCGAGGCTCCGTCTTGCGACAGTCTTGGTTTGCGAGAGGCGAGAGAAGGCAGAAGAATGAAGAATGGCACGTAAGCGACGCTCCGGAAGGTCGCGAAACGGCCGTCGCGTCGCCGCCGCTGGCTTTCTCGCTCGTTTCGTCTGTCACTTCATTCATGACTCGGCTGATCACGTCCCTTCTATCTACCTCGCCCCCTCGCTCCCCCCGCCGGCTTCCTCTTTTCTCTCCCTCTCCTTCCAGGGTCGGACCGTGGTCGACGAAGTCGCCGGGCGGTCGTTCCGGACGCTGTTCCGTTAACCCCTTCGCAGAACACCGGAAAGATATTTTACAGTGGCCATATATAGGATATCCCGCCGTCCATAATCTGCTTTTGTACGTATCGATGTACGAATTAGGCGATGACTGAACTTTGGAGTTTGCTCGCGGACAGCCAACGACATTGTTACAATATAAGCGAAGCGTACATACAGTTTTGCTGACAGTTTAATGAATAAACAATGATGTTAATGATACACAAAGTTTCTACAGTTTTCTTGAGTCGAAAAGTCTGGCAAAAAGGAGATTGAGACAGTATATACACGTCGGTAGGTCAAAACGTTTCTCATCGAACGACTTGTTGAATATAATGAAAGTATGAGAAGGGTATAAGCAAAGCGTTCTCTACTTTCCACCGGACGGATGGTCTCATTCAGAGTCGTTTTCTTGGAGGTGTCGAGAGAAATTAATTTTCTACAACTTCGTGGTCTTCGACATTACGCGACAAATTAATCACAAATATAAGTCTGCTCCACGCATCTCTCGCATCGAGGCGCGTAAATTTCATTCGCGTTCTTAGTTCGTGAGAAGCTCATTTTCTATTTCCAACTGTTAGATAAGAATACCGGTATCTGTTTTTCGAGAGGAGAGAGATTTGAGGTGAACTCGAGGAATCTAAATTGTAATCACACGAGAAAAGTTGCCTTCTTCTTGGCGCCTTGTCTTATCGAAGTACACGGGTATCGAGATACCTCGGGTCGGTCCTGCCTTTCCCTTATCTATCTTATCTGTTCTTTCCGATCTTCTCGCTATCTCGCTCCCTCTTTCTCCCGTCCTTCTCGCTCTCCTCGCTCTCTCTATCTCTTTTCTCGCATTCTCTGCATCCTGGATCGTACGGCATTCGTTTCGGCGAGGTGGATATTCATAACGGCTTCGCAGTCGTCCGATGACGTGGCGTTCCTCGTCGTTTCTCCTTCTTCCTCTCTCCATTCTCCTTCGATAACTCTCCGCGGCAAAAAATATACGTGCCATCATCCCGCGACGACGTTGTCTGCACTTGGATGCCTATAGATGGTCCATTCTCGCGAGAATGCCGAAGGGAGACGAGTGTACGGCGGTTTTATTCGGAATCTGTGGGAGTTTCCGGGAGATTCACGATTACAGGATTCAGGATAATACGAAAATTGAAGAAGAGAAACGCGCACGTTTCGATCAATCCATCGTGAACGAGCGTTGTGACAGAGAAGCAAAATAGCGACCGTAATAGCAACTTGTAGGATTCATTCAAGACAAAACGTAAACTTATTGATAAATATTAGATAAATAATATGGAATAATTTTCCTCGTTGAGTAACCGAAACTAAACTCGGCGAGTTTCTTCTGCACTCGTATCATAAACAAACTCGTAAAATCAGTGTGGGACGAAAGGAAGGGAGACATTCCTTCGTCTGCAGAGCTATACGTGCGTAACGTCACTCGAGGCTAAATCTTGGCTCGAGCAACACTTTCGAGAGATCTGTATATTAATTCTAGATGTATAGACTTCGCTAACGCACTGGCGGAGTTAAATCAAGTTGCTTCTCGGGGTAGCTTCTCCGCGAAAATCGGCCGTTGCCGAGATACTTTTCGCGTTGTTAAGTATACCACGTCGTTCGTCGCAAACGCCTGATTTCCGCGACATCTTAATTCGCCCGCGAAATGTTTGTCAGGCGAATAATCTTGGTTCCTCGTATCTCTATCGCCGCGAAAATGATATCGTTTTCGGCACGCGAGCATCTCCGATATCAAGTCCCTCTCTCTCTCTATCTTCCTGCGCGTTTCTGAAATAAAAACGTCAGCCGTAGCCGTTGCGTCATGTTAAACACTTAGATGTTCGCGGGTAATATTTTTTATTCGCAGAGAAAGGTAACAAGCTGGAAAAATGAAGGTGGAATGCAACGCTAACTGTCGCTATGACGTTGCTCGCGCTGGAATTTATGCCGACTCGTCATCGTCCAGTCAGCTGACGATGCGATCGCGTTATGTGGCTTCTCGGCGCGCGCGAGTCCATCGAGCGCCCGCCGCTTTCTAGGTTCTCCCCAGCACACGACGACCGACGGGTGCGACGCACTCGCGGCTATATTCCGCCGCTGTGTGCCGATCCGGCGCATGAACGCGATTTATAAATAACTCGCCGAGACCCCCTTTCGCGAACAAAAGTCGCGAAGTCGTACGCAAAAGCGGAAGTTCATTAAGCGGGAAAGGCGCGGGAAAAGCGTTTCGCTCGAGGAGAAAGAGAGAGAGAGAGATATCGCAGCGCGTTTTCCTCGTCGTCGCTTACGAACGCGTGACTCGACAATAGGAACGATACCGATGTTCAATAATACCTTAATAAGTAAATCATTTCCATGCGCGCGTGGTTGAAAAAGTTTTACAGGCTTTCTCCTGAAAGAGTGTCGACGTCCTCTCGGACGTCCTTCCACGTTTCTGGAATAATTGCGAATAAAAGTTCCAACATTTTTTAGAGATCTAGAAGAAATAACGTAAACATTGTACCTTTTAGGTATATTTTTACACTGCCTGTAAATATTTTCAGCCACATTTGTGGAATTTTGTCGTGAAAAGCTCTAAACTCTCTTTACGCTAGAAACGCTTTGTGTCTCGCGCTTTTAAAATAGTTATTTATATTTCTTCACATCTTCAGATTCAGTTTTTAATATTCTCGACTGTGTCCCTGGCGGAAATCTCGTTGAGAGAGAGAGAGAGAGAGAGAGAGAGAGAGAGAGAGAGAGAGAGGGGCGATATCAAAGAGTGTTGTTCGTACATCGCAATTAACTTCTCTCAAGCGGGGAGGAGAGATCCTCTGCGAGATGATTTAATCCGGCTTCGTATTCCTTCGTATTTGTTTAAGAGTCCTTTGAGATTCCTCAACGCGAAAATCCACTTAGCGAGACTCGTTTGCGATACAAACACGCAAAAACGCGCTAACTGGCGGCGCTGGGGAACGGGTTTTCGAAGCAGGCCGATAGCTTCGTCGCCAGGAAGAGCTAAGGGGGATTCATATAGCGGGATTATTCCTTACACCGGGACCGACAGAGCCGAGGGACTTGCGCAAGGTCCCCTTCGACCTTAACCCTTACGGTATACCTAATCCGTTCGACGATCTTTTTCGGCAACTCGAATTCATCGATCTGCATGAGAATGACACGCACTCACGAGGATCGTAATTCATTCGCTCGTGACCGCCACGGTTTCTTTCTACGGAAAGAGACTCCAGTAAAGTGAATACACGAGGCGTCCCGTCGCTACGCTTAACGGACAATTCTTCGGTTAATTTGGAAATTGATTCTTTTTTTCTACCGCGAAAATATCTTCTCTTTCTTCTTTATTTTTCTCTCTCTCTCTCTCTTGGTCTCTTCCTTCGTCGCTCTCCGGCGCTCGCAGAGGTCCTGGGCTGCTTTCGGCGAAGCTAATGGTGAACGCACCGTATGGGGGCCGGTCTCGTGCACTCGCGCATAGCAACAGAAACGAGAAAGAGGGTGACCGTGCGCGAAGAAGGATGGCGAGAGAGAGAAAGAGAGAGAAAGATTAGAGGCCACACACGGTCGTCGCGTGGAGCTTCTTTCACCTTGGTTCTTTACTTTTGTCTCTTTCGTTCTTTGTTTTGATTAACATCAGAGAGCATTGTATATTCATTTTTCACGATATATTTAGCATGTTATTATTATTCCAGACATTTTACACGTCATTAAGTAACTAATTGGCTGCAGTAAGGAATACGTAATATGAATCAAACGCCAATTTTGTGATTTTTAGTTCTATATTGCAAAGTGATCAGGAGATGATAGATTCTTTAAAAATGCATATGTAACACATGAAATTTATTTAAGGAGAATTATAGTTTGGTCATTATAATTTGAGATAACGTTGGCGCAGAATTTTATTTCTAATGTTTTTCGCAAAATTTGCTTAGCGGAAAAGTAAGATTTTGGAGTTGATTCCGCATTGCAAAACTGCAACAAATTCGATCTAGGAAATTCGAATAAGAATAAATCTATCTTCTCTTCTAATACCTGCATATTTTTATAACATCGACTTATTTCAAAATAACAATAGTTTATTTTTAGAAAAGCATTCTCTGTAAAGGATTTGCAGGATAGTGTCCCGTTCATGAAAGGATGTACTTTACAAAAAAATATACTCCTCCTCTTGTTGCGAAACTGAGTCTCTTAATAAGACCAGAGTGATTACACATCGCTCGATTTAAATCCGTTACGTTCGATTTAAATCAGCGAATGACATAAATGAGTCATTAAGAAATTGTCAACCCAGTTATCGAGTGCGCGTGTTTAGACGAAGATTTTTTTTCTGTACCGAAGAAAAGAAAAAACGCGAGATGAGAAGTTCTCTATCGTTTATTTTCTCTACGCTCTCTTGTTCTCAACGTGGCATATCATCGTTAGAAAATACGGATTAGACGCTTTTACATTAGATTACTCCGCAAGGCCTCCTTTTCGCGCTCCACGGCCGCGATTCTGAGACTCTGCAGCCTTCATCAGTTTCTACGTGCAGATCGTCGGAAAGCCATGCACGCTCCATCTAGCGAGTACCTCGATCAATCCGGCTCGCGCGCGGGCTGTTAAAGGGGGGGAACCTTTCCGCACCTGTATACTTTTGCCGGAGTCTTCGGTCTTTCGTTTTTCGAACGCTTAGCGCTACGCTAAAGTTTGCGCAGGTGGTTCTTCGACATCCTGTCCGCCCGTACATTCGTCCCTCCCTTGCTTCCCGCTGTCGCGTCGCTGCGATCGGGATACCAGTCGAGAAGAAGGAGAAAGAGATGGAGAGAACGAACGGGTGTGTTCCAATCGGGGGAGGAATGGGGGGATAGATTGTCAGCGACAGCGGGCGCGACGACAATGAAATCGTGGGGTGTCCCGTTCGATGAATTCGCGCCGTCTAATACCGGTTTCTCTCGCCCACGCGGTTGAATCGAACCGAATCAAACGATGACGGTCGGCGCAAGAGGAATCCGTTCTTCAATTCGCTTGCTGACGTTCGCATATTCACGTAAATGAAGGAAAACTGATTTGGGGAAGACTAACGATTTAATACGGAACTCTGTATGAAAACACAAGATGCTACGCAATAGGGGGGACCACGAAAATTAACAGTTAAATTGTAAGAATTTGTCCGATCAAACTCCAGGATTCCCCTTGGAGATCTTGTATTCATCCCTTATTTATCATCACAGTCCTGGAGTCCTTTTCTTGTTCCGATTATCTTGTATATCGATTACAAATGTTGCAACAGACGCAGGGACATAACATGTCGAAAATTTAATAAAAAGTTTGGAGAACTCGCCCAGGCAATAAATGACAGTAATGGAGGGCAGACCAAAGACTAAACTCGTGTTAGATAATAGAAAATATATCTGTAAATGATATTCGAAATTTAAGGAATTTTAATTTTAAAGCAACTTTATGGAGATAATCTCTCACGTGCACGATCGACTCTCTCTCTTGCCGTACGTATGAATTTAATTAATAATAAATAAATAAAAGAGATTAATTTTAATTTAATAAAGTCGCTCTCATGTAAAGTACCCGCCGTAATAACGCGAAATCGACCGGCTCGATCACGTGATCTCACCGTCGCGAGTGACCAACACGAGTCCCCGGATGGAGCGGGAATTATTTTTTCCCGACGGGCGTATGGAAAAAAATTCGACTGGGAAATATTACCGCGCCGCGGCATCGGACGGAGGCCCGCGCGTCGCGTGCGCGCGAATGAAATTTCCGAGTAACCCATATACCAGGCGCGAAATAAGGTCGGTGTTCCCGGTATCGCTCCTCCGCGGTGAGGAAGATCCGCGCCTATAACCGGCTCAAGTTTTAACCGCGTCGGGTTACAGCGGGGGACGCCTTTATAAGCACAAGGAAGTTTCGTTCTCCGCGCGGGAGGAGTTTTCCCGCGGGAGTTGACGCGAGGGTTTCCGATTTTATCTCCCCCCTCCCCCCCCGCGAGGAGAACCGCCATAAATTAAAAAGAAGAAACGCCATTTGTGTTCGGAAGTGGTATTTTAAGCGTTTCAATTCACGGGCTAACACGAAAAGCGGCTAGACCGTTATTTGAAAATCTCGTGAGAGGCCCCCGTTTATCTTCATCCGCTCAAAGAGAAAGAATGAGAAAGGCGGAAGAGACGGGCGGAGCGGGTGGCGGAGGGAGGGAAGAGGAACCGCCATAAATTAAAACAATGAAATGGCGGTTTGGAAATGATATTTTAAGCAGCCGTGTTTGCGGCACTAACGGCAAAAATAGCGTGGGCGCTATTTAAAAAACCGTGAAAGTGATATACCGAATCGGTTGCGTTTCCCGGGGGAAGAAGACTGCGGCACGAGGGATCGTAAATCACGAGGGACGTACGGTGTTTGAAAACGTTTAAATTCTTCCTTTTACCAAGGGAATGTAACCGGCACTTCTCAAACTCGCAAAGATAACATCGTCGAGACTTTTCGACGGTATTTAATGCAGATGCTAGCGATTTATTGCGGGAGTCCCATCAGCGGATTCCCGCACCAGAGGGCTTCGCAAAGTTTTCACAAATCTCAAATGGGAACTAATCGCGCTGTTGCGCATTGCCCGCGTTAATTCGCACTGTTGAATTCGTAGCGTCAAATTGTATACTCGATTTGAGTCATTTTTAACCATTCCTATAGGTCGCCACTGCTTCTACTCAATATGTCATTAATCTAATTAATCTAATGTTAATCTAACTAAACCAATGGAGTTAAAAAATAATACTATTTTGTGTGTTAAAATAATTTATTTTGAGACACACATGATCGTTAAAAATTATCGCAGTGCAAAGATCCCAGTCTATTTTTTTTAGAAGAGGCGTCAAGAAGACACGTCCTATCACAATATAAGACATTCAGAGCAACGTATTTCCTTCTGTGGTTCTTCCCACGTGATTTTCACAGGCGAACCGGTATCTGTCCGGTTCTTTTTGTAAATCAAGCTTTGGCAGGCAGACTTCGCCTGTCGAAGTCAAAAATAAGCGATCTGCCGTGCGCGCGTCGGTGATTCCGCGCTTCCGGGGCCGCGGCTCAGATTCGGTGCCCCTTCCCCCCCTTGTTCGCGCGAAAGTGTCGGCGTGAGTTCATTAGCCGCGCCGCCACCGCCACCGCCGCAGCAACGGTGGCGGCGGCGGCGGCACCGACTGCTCCTCGTACTTCTTCGACGGTACAATCGATGCCGAAATAGAGTAACTAGTAGACGCCGATACAGCGCTGACCATCACCGTGTCGATGACCCGGTGGAGGCGTGCCAACCGAACAACCACCGTCCTGCCCGATCCGCGGGGGCCTTCTCGCCCTTTCCCCCCTCCCTCTTCTCGCGCGTTTCTCACCCTCGAATCCTCCGGCGAGATTTTCGCGGAGCATCGGAGAGCCCCGTATCAGAGCAACCGAGACGGGTGCCGATCGTCGATCGGCACCCCCTCGCGCGCGTTCCCCCGGCGTCAAGCGTCTCGGATTTTATCCCGAGATGCGGCCGAACCGTCGCGTCGTCGCTTCCGAACGGCGTGGTTTTCACGTGGTCGCGAGCATATCGATCCCCGGGACGGAGTCGGCAGATCGGATTCTGCGCCCTTTTCCCTTTTCGCTTCTCCTCCCCCCGCCCTTCCGCGTCCCTACCACCCTCTCTCGCGTCGCGCGCCGTCCTACCATCGCCTCTTCCTCTCGTCCCGCGGACGAGGGGATATTTACGGCGAATTATACGATTGCGGTTTTTTTTTTTTTTTTTTACGTGGACGATTCGCGGCGCCGTTTTGACCGGGGGCGCGGGGAAATGGGAAGGGAGAGGGTGGCGAATGCGAGTTCTTGGGTTTTCTTCAATAATTTATACCGTGGAAAAATATAAGCGATCGATCGGGCTAGTTTCTCTCTCTTTCTCTCCTCATCTCCCTCCCTTCCCCCCTTCATCTCGCGGAACGTCATGGACCTACACGGCCTACGTACGCGAATAATAACTTTGGGCCGCGTGGCTCGTTATATAACCCCGTTCGTTAGGTCCGGCGAATTGATAAAGATAAGCGGGTCGCACGAACTTTTGGGCCAATCGGTGGTCGTGTTTGTTCGAGCGAAATTACCTTTCCCCCTCCCCCTCCAATGAACACGCCGATTACTCGAGTCGCGATTTGACAAAGAACGCCGTTTTTGGGTTTAATACACGTCTCATAAAATAGCTCTGATGAATATTAAAGGGTTTTAATAATAATAATAAATATGGGACTTTACAACCCGCGTGCACGCTCTCGAAAACAGCTCGAAGGAGAAGAGATTGATGAAGAAGGACGAACATTAGAGATAATGGCGTGGTAGATCGTTTACGTCTGTGAAGCTGTTTAATTTATTTCGATCGTTTCCTCTGAATGTTTCTGTTGTCATATCGAACCGTAAAATCTTGACATGAAACCTTCGGTTTTACATATCGATGACATCGCGGATTGATTACGTTAATTTCTCTTCCAGGTTTACTATGCGAAGAAGAAAAGGAGAGCACAGCAGATGCAAGGGGAAGATGGCTCGCATAAGAAGGAGAGGAAACTCTACAACGACGGCTGGGACGACGATAATCACGATTATATCATCAAGAATGGGGAAAAGTTCCTCGATCGATACGAGATCGATTCGTTAATAGGTAAAACAAAAAAGGCAGTGCTTGAACAAATGATATCGGGTTAATCGTTATTTACCAGGCAAATATAATATCGTCATGATTTTTCGCGATGACGTAGTCGATACCTTTTATTTCTCGAATATGTTTTATAGACACGTGATACTGTCGTTTTTAACAACCGTGATGTTTAACCCGGGAACGGGCACCTATTTTTTTTGCATAAATCTTCATCTGGAGTGACTTTTATACCTCAATTAAAAGTCATTGTTATTAATTACATATTGCATGTTTTTTATTGTTCTGTAATTTATTAGTATTTGAGGACAATATGTATACAGATTTATTCAACATTTTTTGAAGAAAGTAAGGAGAAATAAAAAAAATATTTAAAAAACGAAAGAAGCACATTAAAATTACTGTGATGTGAGCTTTATTTTTTCGATATTAGGGTGTAAAAATCACCCCAGGCGCCCGTTCCCGGGTTAATGAAGATATATTACATTTACTCAGATCGACCCGAATTCATTCTACGTAGTTATATATCGATGCACTTATACGTTTTCCGTTTACAGGTAAAGGCAGTTTTGGCCAAGTAGTGAAGGCATTTGACCACGACGAGCAAACGCAAGTGGCAATAAAAATCATCAAGAACAAGAAACCTTTCCTCAATCAAGCGCAAATCGAAGTTAGGCTATTGGAAATGATGAACAGAGCGGATACCGACAACAAGTATTATATAGGTACGCGCGGAGTACACGGTGTGCTATGTAGTTAATAGATAACGCGTGACGTGACGTGTCTAACGCCTTGTCTCCTTCCGATTACAGTTAAACTGAAGAGGCATTTTATGTGGCGGAATCACTTATGTCTGGTATTCGAACTGCTATCGTATAATCTATATGACCTACTTAGAAATACGAATTTCCGAGGTGTGTCATTGAACTTGACGAGAAAGTTTGCACAGCAACTGTGTACTGCCCTCTTGTTCCTGTCTACGCCGGAATTGAACATCATTCACTGTGATCTGAAACCTGAAAACATCCTTTTGTGCAATCCCAAACGAAGTGCGATAAAAATAGTCGACTTTGGTAGCTCGTGTCAACTTGGACAAAGAGTGGGTGTCTTAGAAAGTACTAATCAGCGAAAGTTCGCTTTCGCTCTGTCGGCCCTTTTCACACTTTCTTTCTTTCTTTTCGCGTTTTCGCAGATATATCAGTATATCCAGTCCAGGTTCTATAGATCACCAGAAGTCCTATTAGGAATACCTTATGACCTCGCGATAGACATGTGGAGTCTGGGATGTATTTTAGTAGAAATGCACACGGGAGAACCTCTGTTTAGTGGGGCCAACGAGGTAAAGACTGATCATTATGCAATTCTTTTTAATCGTGTCGAATTTGTAGCTCTCGATAATTAATCATTAGTACGAGACGCTACCGTTTACATGCCACGTTAAGATTCACAATGGCAATTAACCTACTCGATTTGAAAATGCATGTTACATTCGGTGTAATATAGATCTGAGTTTGGCAGTGTAAATGATTTCTCATATGATTTGCAGGTCGATCAAATGAACAAAATTGTAGAAGTACTAGGAATGCCGCCGAAACATATACTGGACCAAGCGCACAAGGCGCGGAAGTACTTTGACAAAGTCCCCACGGATGGCTCGTACGTGCTGAAAAAGTCCAAGGACGGTAAAAAATACAAACCTCCCGGGACGAGGCGTTTGCACGATATTCTAGGTGTCGAGAACGGCGGCCCCGGCGGAAGGAGGATAGGGGAACCGGGCCATTCGATGTCCGATTATCTCAAGTTTAAGGACCTAATCGTACGGATGTTGGACTTCGATCCGAAGACACGGGTAACGCCGTATTACGCGCTTCAGCACAATTTCTTTAAGAGGACAGCCGATGAGGGGACCAACACGAATGTCGCTGCTGCCAATAGCGCGAGCACGAGTCCGGCAGTGGTGATGAGCCAGGATCACGGTAAGTTCGATCAATCGTTTGGCGCCATCCCATTTTGCCGAATCACTGTGTAAAATAGAGGAGAGAAGTACTGAATACGCATTTATGTGCTTCACAATCTGAGTTTCTCCGAAACTGGCAGGTTTTCAACGGTTGAGAATTGCCTTATTCATGTCCACCGTGTAACTCCGTGTCGCACGGGTACCATGATTCAAATAACAACAGCTGAAGTTGAAAACGTGTCAGGTTTTGCATTATGTCACAATAACTGTACCTTAAACGATTAATTGCAGCGAGAAATATGATCTTACTATCAAAGTATGGCTCTATGTCGCTTGATTTCATTCATCATTCATTATTAATATCATATTTGATTACTTCACCTAATGATACATTTAATTCATAGTTTCCTCTAAGTCGGTCTTCTCAGCAAATGGGTGCCGCTATAGAAAGAAAAGTCACGACTTTTTCTCACTGCCCGCTATCTATACAGATAGAGTTTTTGTATAAATGTAATAATTAAGAGGCAGGTTAATATTTAACTGCAATCACATGTTCTGTTCAGGCTGCAATAGATTTCTTGAGAGCTTACAGGAATTTCCAACGTTTGAAATCGTTTTTGACGAACGATTTAAAAGAGAAATGACGCATTTGATCACGGCTAATGATATCTCAGCTGTTATATCTTTGAGTAATTGAGCACAAGGTAGATATAAACAGAAACTCAAGACGGACAGTTCTATTGAGAGTTTAGGAAGGTTTTGATTTGTGCAGAAAATAAGAAATTCTCCATCTTTTTTTGCAATCTCTTAAAACGAGGTATTTTCGACTGTTGTGCTTTTCTTAAAAAATCGAGATTGTATAACCGAATAAATATTAAGCAATATCGAGAATATTTATTCTGATAAATGTTAATTTTGCCGAAATACGTACGCTTGATTCCGCGATCAAACATAATCCCTCTTTTTTTAATGGTATCTTTTATTTTCTGCGCAAACTAAACGATACTTGTTGTTGTTGCCCGTAGATATGATGGGGGGACAATACGTGGCTCGATGACTGTCGTATCCGCGGGGCGGCGACGACCTGTCCTAGGCCCCAACCTTAATCTTACTTACTAACATAAGTAAGTTCTGTATCTAACAAACAATCCTACACACGCTAAAAGACTAACGATGTCCCTGATAAATCATATCCTGGCCTCGAATGTATTGCGCGAAGCTTTGCTTGCTTGAAGAATACTCCCTACTGGGACACGGATTGATATTACTAGCCCGTGCCTCCTTTATCGACACGATGTATTGATACGTCTAACGTCTACTGTGAGGCCAATTATTCATTATAACGCGAGACTGTCCTTTTGGATGACTATATCTTAGAACATAAGGACAAAAAAAAAGAGAAAAAGAAAAAGAAAAAATAGCATCATGTCACTGCTGGAATATGTTTCTTTTTATCGTTTCTCGTGTTTGTCGCTGTGATTGAAAATAGTAAATTGTTTTACACGAATGTTGTCGGGGATGAGTATATTGCAGAACATATTCCAACTGAAAGTATTGCATCTGTGTTAAGCGAATTTCTGTTTTGTAGAAAAGTTTCTCACATCATTGTCTTCTAGTTTTTTTTGTGCATGCTTTAGCTGCTTGCATCGTGCACTTTACAAGTGCAATGCTGTAAATGGGACATGAAGTTGTAACGTTTCTGTGAAATAAGTCTTGTCTATATCAGTAATATACATATATATATATATATATATATATATATATATATATATATATATATATAAGTATTATATGTATATATATGTATTTACTATCGTATCCCACCGTTCTTCTTAAGTTTGCCTAATGTAAAATCCCAATTGCACATTAATTTATTACATATATAATTAAGAGAAGATCACGATGCAAATCGATTGCGCGATCATGTGACGATCTTACATCTCCTTAAGTACGCTACTCATATAACATAATTCGATATAATTACTTTGGCGAATCATTCTGTAAGCATATATTTTACAGCAAATAAAATGCATAGAGACATTGCGTAGGAATTAAGATCAACAATTTCATAATTAATTACGACGTGTCAAATATTTGTTCGATTAACTTAGCTGATTAAATTTATGGGGATGGAGAAAAAAGTAATAGCAAATCGATACTTATCTGATGTTTAAAGAATGTATCGTCACGCCCTTTCGAACGTGCGTGAAGGAAAAGTGGTAGCGGTGGAGATTATTGCCTGCAAATGTCCCTGTAGACGTTTGAAATTTTATTTATCTTTATTCCCATTAGTGATTATTCGATTGTAAAAGCTAGAGCGGTTTTCGTGGATGATTATGGCATTAGTGTTTATATATATGTATATATACATATACATATACATGTGTGTATATATATATATATATATATATATATATATATATATATATATATATCGAGAGAAGATTATGTCCTATTTTCCCTACTGACTTTGTCTCTTTTCGATGTCCCAGGACTGGTAACCATGTCGGGACAGGGCAGCAGCAGCAGCAGCGGCGGCGGTGGCAGTCTGCAACAGATGCAAGCGTCGAGTCTCCCTGGTGGCAGCTACCAGCCCATGGACTGCGAGTCCTCGCCCCGTCATACGGGCAGTCGGCGTGCCATAACAACGGGCTACCCATCAACGTCGGCCACTGGGGTGTCCGCGTCCGCCTCGATGTCCATGCAATCCATGGACAGCTCCCTGATACAGAGCTCTCTTGGATCGTACAATAGCCTAATTCTTCCTGGTATACCCCATCTGCCTGCGATGATGACCTCGCCAATGATTCAGCAGCAGAACTTCTACAACTACGGCTACTCGACTACTGATACGCACGGTATGGTGAGGCAGCCGTCAACGGCGGCGTCCAGTAACCAGCGAGATCCAGAGAGAGAAGATAGCCCGATGGTCGGGGTATGCGTCCAACAGAGCCCAGTCGCTATCCACTAAAGTGGCAGGAAGGGCAACTGACTGTGGACAATACAGCTTGTCGCGAACGCATAACCGTGAAGAAGATGAGTAGCTAATTTACAAAGATGGCATGCCTTGAACGATGCTTTCGTAGCATTGACTGAGAAAACGACAGAAGGAAAAATGGCATGTAAACATCTTGGAAGTCGTTCCCCGATGCTGCTTTCTCATCATAAAGTCAAAAGGACACAAGAAGAGAAAAGAAAGACACACGGTGTCGCGATTAGCCTCTTCGGCAATGGATTCAAAAAATTTTTCGGACACGTTGGTTTGGCTGAACAATTCTGAAAAATACAAACAAAATTTCCCGGAAAATCCACGAAATAACCGCAAGTCACAAAGCCCAAAAATCTCTCTATGTATCAAGAGATCATAGAAACGAAAAAAAAAATACCCTAAGCTCGGCGGCGTTAACGACTGTATGAAAAATCCAACGAGTAGAAGAGAATGCAATGGGAGGGAAGGTGTGAGAGGAAACCTCTATTTCTGTTACGTTGCTGAATTTTCGTATTTTTTATCAAGCTGACTGGCCCCATGTTAAGAGCGGATATATGTGTCTAACACGGAAGATTGACGAAAGCTTCGAGCATGGACAGACAGTAATGGTCTAGTGAGGATGAACCCAGCTGGCCTCTCGGGTCCTGCCCGATTTCCACAGACACTCTTAGCAGTTTTTAGCAGAAACGGCTGAGCGGAAAACTTTCGGCAACCAAACTGTGTGGCCTAGAGAGCGAAAAAGTGATAATTACTATTATTACCGCGTAAAAAAAAGAAGGGAAAAGTAAGAATTTACCAATGTAAGCATGTACTCCAATAGAGTTTTATACACGATGTCACGAATGTAAACGGTTTAGCAAGTACTTGCGAGCAAACAGTCGCGTCGACTGCTAGTTATTTGTACAATACACTTAGGTGAATGATAAGAGTGCAGCTTTAGGGTTTAGCTTTTAAGTGTGAGGAGGTAAAACACACACATACACAGACATTGTAAACTCGAATCTTTTATTTACTTTAATGGAAGACAAGGATGTTGCAAACGTCAGTTTGTTGTTGAACAAGGACTTTAAACAAACGAGGTTTGCGCGGCTTAACAACAATACATATTTATACATAAAAAAAGCAGTAATAAGAAAGTTAAAAAAGCAGCATACACGTAAGATCGATCAAGAATGGTATAATCATACAAAGAACCTAGATCTTTATAATAAACAATACGCGCGTACTCGCATACACATGTTTCCAACGTCAATCGTCATTGATTTTTGCCGTTTTGCCCCGATGGTCGCTGCGCTTATGCCATTCGCACCAATCGTAATGCAGCCCTTTTATTTATATAGAGGACTCTACTTTTATTCGGCCCAATATTTTAAATCTCGATTAAAATGCGATTTTTTTTATTATTTATGTATTGTACGACTAGATGACGAACAAAAATAGAAACCAATAATTTTTTTCTTATTATCATCAATACCATATTTTGTCATGAAACTACCAATTGTAAGTGTAGTATAGTACCTGAAGGCAGACCATTAAAAAATGCAACCATAATCCCTATACCACCCAGATGTTACAAAGGAAAAAAAAAGTATGACTTAATAGAAAATAATAATAATAATATATGCTGTGTAAAGAGAAAGAAATCTTAAAGAATTATGCATGTTGCTTTTCTGTAATCACGATAGTAAAATATGGAAATACCAAGTCTGTTTACAAGGTATATTTTATATATTTGCGGCTTTTTTACACTCTTCCATGCAAAAAGAGAATACATGAACGGAGACTTTAAGCTGTAAACTTTAGAGAATTATTTATCTGTATTATGTCACATTTATTACACATCATATATGGGACGAGCGTAATTTTTTTTTTTTTATTGACGGATCTTACCGATTTACTGTTATGAAATTATTTTAAGACGTTTTATATATTTTGAATTTTAATCGTCTTTTTTGTGGTCTCCGATATAGATGAAGCTACATGTGTAATTCCCAATATAACCGTCATCTTTAACGTTTTAATTGCGATATCTTTTTTGTACGAAAATTTTAATGCGTAAATATAAAGCAGAGCGGCAAAGCAATTTCGTCTGCATGACTGCGACTGTTGTCAAAAGAGCTTGGCCAAAAAAAAGAAGGTATTAGACGACCAAGAGAATTCTTATAATGTATTTTCTGGAAAAGTAACGAGTCTCACTGTGAAATTTAGATTTGAATTCTTGTTGTATTAGTTGTAAATATATGAGAAATATAAGATACTTTCGAGTAGCTGAGAAAAGTCTAACGTTTCACAAGCCATTCGATCTGCTAAGAATCATTTTATTCGTGCGGCCTTTCGAATGATTTGTATATTTTTATACACCTGCAATACAAAGAACATTTGCAGAATACGATTTAATGAGATATACACGAGACATTCTATATTGCAACTCAGATGTTGAAGTTTGTTATACTCGAATTTATAATAAGTTACCGAACGAAAAACAAATTTTCTAACAGTATCTAATAATATGTAAATCACCAACGGATAAAATAGGAATACGAAGCCCATTGACACTTGTACTATAAATGTTTTTATATCGCATTGAGATTTTACGGCAATCGGTGCTTAAGAGATACATTAAATTTCAAGAGTCGTAATGAGTCTGTGTTGTGATTAGATAGCTCGAAAGCAATGCTTAAAAATAGATAGATTCACTATGACATAAATAAATACCTAAAGAGAGGGGAGAGCAGCTCTCTGTAAAATCATCTAAAAAAAAAAAAGAAAAGAGGAAACGTAAAACGGGATATGTCGCACCTTACCTCAATGACCTTTTTGATAATTTCCGCGGTTAAAGTTGTACAGGATATGATTTTTTAGGTGTAGAGAGATTAAATTACGGGGACGTTCAGGATTTTCTGTGATAAATTCTGAGCGTCCTCGCGAACAATACCTTGTTGAACGGCAAAAATCAGTACGCTCTATAAATTATAGACAATGTGCGATAGATATATATGTATAATATATATAATATTGTGTACATATTATATACGTAATATGTATAACATATAATTAGATATATAAATATATATAATGTTATATATTATACATATTTTACATATTATACATATATTTATATCACGTGCCCTCTTCCGAATTCATCTTGTTACACGCTGTGCTCACTAGTCCCGCAAACAACGGTGTTCACGACATTCTCAGAGAGAGAAACGCTATTCGGAAAACCTCTGTATACATTCGGATACTATTTTTCATCGTCCTTGAATCATTTCGCCGATTTCGCTCTCAGCGCAACAGGATGACGACGCGCGAGAGACAATTCTCGCGTCGGGATGGCTCATACGAAGGCACTCGGTATACCGGTCTTTCTCTCCGGTCCGGAGAGAGGTGTGCATAATCCGACCCACGACGACGGACTCCTGGGCACAGCGCCGCGTTTGATAATGCATCGAAGCGCATCGTTCTCCTTTCAACGATATTGTTGATTTTTTACTGGATGATTATTATCGTTTACCTGCAGCAAAGTGATGGATCGGTTATTAACGACGCACGGTCTGCCAAGAAAGAACGTGCGCGAACGCGGCGCGTAAACTCTCTTTAACTGTCCGTATTGCGAAATACCGCGATGATAAAAATACATATGCAATGCTGGAGCTGAGTCGCAATTATATCAATTAACGGCCACCGTTGCTCGCTTGGCATACTTTCTTCAAAGACCTTCAGTTATCCTGAAATAAAAACCGCTTGATATACCCAACGCGGCGACATGGTTCTTTAGCGATACTCAATATTAATGAACACGAAGCTCATTTAGCGTCAGGTAAAAGAGAAGGCCGATCAAAAACGATCGATGTCGTTTTCTTCGTTCCACCGGCTGCGGTAGACGACTTCTGAAAAACTTATCCTCTCCGAAGACGTTCCTCCGATCGCGAGAAGACACCACAGAAGCCGGCCGAGCCTCGATCCGAAACTCCTACCTGATGCAACGCAAAAAAGAGCCACCTCGCTAATGAGATTCATGTGAAAGTTTTATATATCGGTCGCGCTCCTCCTTGGCAGACCGCGAGTTTTTTCTTTCTTGGCGAAGCTAAAAGGAACACCGCCCGGCGTGTCCAGGCCGAACGAGTTTAGAGAAAATTTTTTCACGGGTATAGCCGCGGTAGGGCACGATTCTCGAATCTCGGGAGAAATATAGCAATTTAAAGCGCGTTTAAGACGCGTCGAACGAGCTGTGCGATATATAGAAATTTTCTTCTTTTTTTTTCTCTTTTTTTTCTTCGTTTTTTTCCGCGCGAGAGAGAGAGAGAGAGAGAGAGGACGCGACGAGGGGGTGCGTTTTTTAAAAGCGCATCCGTGCAACACACACAGCCTCTCCCGATGGGAGAAGGGAACCCCGGCGAAGCAGGACGAGAAATCCTCTTCCCTCCTTATAGGGTTCCTTTCGCTTTCCGATATGCGCGCTTTATTTCGAGTTTTGCGAGAGCCACACCATCGTCTCGGGATGAATTTGTCCACTCCATTCAGCTGTCGCAAAAATGCAAAGTATTTAAGCCAACTAGCAAGACAACAGAGATGTATACATTTATATAGCGTAAGATCCGGCCGCGGTTCATGTTTCAAACGATTTTTCACCGCGTACGCACACACATGCATACGTACATACGTATATATGTATTTTTTTTTACATAAAACGTTAGATAATTTGATTTACAGAACGATCACGAGAGAGAATTACGAGCCAAACTGTATTTTAATTACTATTTATGTTAGTCGACGTATTATACGCGGGATATTTGCGCATCGTTCGCATGCTTTTAAACGTTTGTAAGCGCGAGAGCAATTTGTCGACGAATTTCCTTCATCATCCGTTGCCCAGTAATCTTTAAGTCACGCGCCGGGGGTTTTTTTTTATTCGATTTTTCTTTCGGCTCTCCGAGCCGTTCGATCATCGTAATTTTGAAGTTTTATAACATAGACGTCCTATTTGTCTTCGGAAAGACGAAGATACAGATCTATTATACGAATATTCATATTGATCCATATTTGTATACATTGAAGACTCTGAAATCTCGACGAATAATTTGGGCAATGGAGGATTAACGCGCTTCTTAATTTTTCGTTTGACTTGTAATTTTTGTTGAATTATCGATCCGTGATAAATCTTTAAGGAAATCTTCCTCTCGTGCGTGTTTTCCCGCGCACGTCTCCTTTTACGATTCGATTACGTACGGGGCTTGCAAATCTGACATTTGCGGGGCGCACGTGCGGCCTTTGAAAAAGTCCGCGCGCTCGCGAGAGGCAAACTTAATTAATTACGAGATCTTTGGAACATGTTGCCGCGGCGGAAATAAAGTAACCTAAGTTTCCTAACGTCATGAGTAAAAGCATTGTGTTCAGAAACAAATATAACTATAATACGACTGACAGAAAGAGAGAGAAAGAGAGATGCGCCTGAGGAGGCAACGCGTAAGCGTCCTTTGAGAATCACGAGCGTGAAAGGTTGATGATATATCTGGATGTCCCGTTCGGCATGCACCAATCGGGACAAAAAAATATAGGGGATGAATGGGACGGAGAGCGAGAAGAAAAAAGAGAGAAAGAGAGAACGTGTGTGCGTCCGGTTGTATGCGTGTGTGAGAAAGAGAAAAAGAGAGAGAGGAAGTGGTAAAATGTTAATTAAGAAACAAAAAACCGATTTATTAAGATGAAAAAAAATAATTAACAAAACTCCATACCGGATGAAGGAAAATGAACTTGTATCTAACGTGTATACATTGTCATAACATTATTATGATGATTATTATAATTATTATTATATATAATAATGTAATTGAAAATTTGAAACGATATTACATAAGGTTAATAATAAACAAAAGCATCTTCACCTTCTGCTGTTACCTTTTCTTCCGCTGACCTTTCGCGCCGCACCCGATTTCCACTCTTAATTATTATATTATACGAGAATCCGCGTGTGAAAAGAATAAAGCGCGTTAAAAAAAAAATTCTGAAAAAATATATAAAATTTCTTAGATACTTTCAGAAATAATGAGGATTTACGGAATATTTCAGTATCCGTACGTATGAACATTTCTGATAATAAATTACACAGATTATCTCATATTCAGATTTTTACAAAGATGTGTTGGCAGGAAAAATCTGAAATATTTTATTATTACTTTGTCTGAGTTTTTCTGAAAAACGTTTCAATATTCGTATAAAAAAATCAGGATAAGCTGATTTTTCTTCTATTGTCAGTTTGATGAACAGATAATTGAGAAGGGGATTAGAGATATGCGTAGATTTGAGTGACGCGTAAAAAGAGCATTCTATATAAAATACGAAAGCTGAAACCGAAACAGGGGAGTTTCGTGTGAGTTCATATCTTCTTTTGTAGTTTAATTTAATTTACTTTAATAATTAAATTTAATGAAATTGAATAATTATTAACAAATATTTAATATCTAATAATTTATTAAAAATAAAAATAATGAAATAGCAATGCGGTATACATAATTGGGAGCTTAATTTAATCTTCAGCTCAAAACCGAAAGACTTTTATCATCATCAAGAAATTGAGAATTTAAGATGGAAGGAAGTAAATAATAATGGAAAATATATTTTTGATTAAAATTAAAATATCAAATTTTTTGTTTTATTTCAAAAATTCTCTTAAAAAAAAAACCATATTATTTATGAGATAATTTAATATATACTATTTTGTATATTATTAAATAACTAAACTTTATAAAATTGAATAATTATTGATAAATACTTAATTGAAAAAATTCAATTATTTAATATGTATATAATATTAAAGAAAATGTATTAAAAACAAAAGTAACGAGATTGAACAATTTATCATCGATCCAAATCATTGACCGCCGCAAGGCCCGCAAGCGCGTCCTGATTGAGCAAGTGATTTCCGCCAGATCCGGAAGAAGTCGCTAACGCAGTTCTCGGCAAAAGGCAACATGTCCGCCTTCGCGGGAGAGGAAAGCGTGTCAATTATTAGTGCTTCAATTTTTTAGCGATTACAGCCGGACGAATGGCACCCACGTCAAGCTAGCCGCGCGAAATTGACCTCCACGGCGGTGAGGAGAGGAAAATGAGTTTCTCCGTGAAGAAGACCGGCGGCAGAATGTGGCACGAGGCACGCAAGCAGGAAAAGAAAATACGCGGCATGCTGGTCGATTATCGTCGCAGAGCGGAACGTAGACGGGACTACTATGAAAAAATCGTAAGAATCTGCGCGAAAATATGCGCGACGGATTTCTCCTTTCGTCTGATTTACGACAGATCGATGGGTCGCGCATTATTTTCACGGAATTTTTATGTATCTTCCTCCGTTCCTCGGTTAACCTTCATATTATTGCTCCTTTTTTTGCTACTCTTTTTTTTTTTTAATGTAAACCTTAAGATATAATTGCGGAGCAGAGGTATTGCTCGGACAAACGTAATAATCGAACGTTCTTGTGCTTCATTTTAGAAATCAGATCCTACTCAATTTCTCCAGCTGCACGGTAGACCGTGTAAGATACATTTGGATCCGGCAATAGCCGCTGCGGGTGACAGTCCTGCAAACATGTGAGTATTGCAGTATGATATTAACCGTTAATTGTGCTGGTACTTCAACAGAGAATAATGTATTTTACTGACCAGGATGCCATGGCAAGGCAATGAAGACAATCTTATAGATCGTTTTGACGTACGAGCGCATCTGGATTGGATACCAGAGCCGCTAGATACTATCGATGTTGATATTGCTCTGACAAGCGAAGACAGACATATCAACTATGAACGCTATCGTATAATTGTGCAAAATGAATTTCTAGGCGGTACGTTGTTTGTCTTTCCCTCCGTTGTGCAGGGACCTCTTATCAGTCTTCCTTATGTCTTCACTCAAACGTCTTTTCTTCAGTGACTGAAGAAAAGTTTCTTCACCAAATACATTTGGAAGAACAGTTTGGTTCGTCAACAAAGTTAGATGCTGCAAAAGATAAGAAGAAATCTGCTAATAGCGCTGCCATCGGATATAATTATGAAACCGAAGAGCCGATACCTGAACCGGCAAAAGCAACAGTGGATCCAGTTATATCGGAGGAAAAGGGAGATGATGAAGATAGCGATATAGATTTAGGTATCATTATTTTACTTAACGCAATGTTTAACACATTGTTGACCGAGAATTTTATACAGAAACTAATGTCTGTATTAGTTTCCGCGTCTCTGTTATTTTTTATACGGGTCAATGTTGAAACATGTGAGTAAATATCAGTAATTTCTAAGTTTTGTTTATAATATATATAAGATTAGAAAAAAAAGCTATAACAGAAAGTAAAGGATAAACACAATCACAAATCCAATAATACAAGCTCTAACTTTGCATTATGATTTAAACTGTCCTTATATGTCCTTATAATGTAAACTTCTAAAGTCACCCTCAATAATGGGCAGTAAAAAAATTGCTGGTATACATCTCCGGTCAATAATGAGTTAATACGCCTTGAAATGTTACAAGAACAAAATCTTTTAATGTAATGTATTACTTTTTTTTAGATATATGCGTGGACGTGTCTCAAATAGAACCATCTCAGGCACATGAGATGAATTTAGTAGCTCAAAAATATGGACTTCTAGGTGCTGATTACTTTAGCTTTTTAACACAAGATTTTGAAGAAGCTGAAACCTTGCGACAGGCCCGCAAGCAGGAGGAGGAGAAAGCTATGTACTCGGTAAATAATTACATTAATTCAAAACACAACTAATATATATTTTTATATTATATATTTATATATACTATAATATATTATAATTAAATGTCTGAAAATACGTCACGCTTTGATGTAAGAAAATGTTTTAATGTATGTTTTCCATTTTATATATAATAGGGTCGACGGTCGCGTAGAGAAAGGCGTGCATTCAGGGAAAAGAAGATGATAGGTCGCGTTATGAGTCCGCCTAGGTAATAACTAGTTGCATTTACGC
Source organism: Temnothorax curvispinosus (assembly GCF_003070985.1). Taxonomy (NCBI): domain Eukaryota; kingdom Metazoa; phylum Arthropoda; class Insecta; order Hymenoptera; family Formicidae; genus Temnothorax; species Temnothorax curvispinosus. The sequence goes on along the minus strand of NW_020216096.1, from coordinate 53,941 downwards.
AAAAAATTAAATTAAATATTAAAATTAAATATTTTTTTACGTTATTACTTATATAAATTTCTCTATCTTCATCTCAGTTATGCAGCCAGGGAAAGCCCGGAGTATAATCCTTATAGAAAATCCTCTTCCAAATCGCGATCGCGATCCACATCACCTGTAAATACGGGACAGATTACTTACATCACAAGCTTCGGTGGGGAAGAAGAGACTCATGGTAGCACATCACATGTGTCTTCGTCAAATTCAAGAAAAGTCAATTATTCGTATCTCAGACGGCGGAGGTCGGACAGTCCTGCTTTCAACGATAGAACTGTCAGTAGAAAAATATCCAAGTCAAGGTCGAGAAGTTGTTCACGTTCCGTTAGTAGGACTAAGTCGTATAGGACACGTGACAGAAAACGAAGTGGATCTAGAATGAGGTAAGTTGCAAGATAAAAGAACTTATTACATATTTATTGACATAATTAATGTTTTGCTTTCTAATATATCTAGTACTGAATCTTATTTCAGATCTAGACGCACACGCTCGAGACCTCGAAAGTATACGAGATCCCGCACAAGAAGTCGCACCAGACGATCCCGAACGCGAAGTAAATCACGATCGCGTTGTAGAAGTACCAGCAGATCTCGATCGCGTTCAGTTTCTCGATCGAGGTCAAGATCTAGATCACGCTCGCGTTTGAAGAGATCGAGGAGTTCGTCCTCGAGCAGCATATCGGCATCAAGATCGAGGTCTAAATCGCATAATAGGAGCCCATCTAGAGACAGCTATCGGAAAAGACGCTATTCGCTGTCGAAATCGAGATCCAAGTCTCGCTCGAGATCGAAGTCTCCATCAAGATCTAGATCGAGATCGAGAAGTCAATCTAGCTGTAAACGATCGCGAAGCGATGATAATAAGACGCCAGCACTGCCCAGGTGAAAATTTTTCGCAGGTTTATTCAAGAATCAAATTATTGTAACGTAAGTGTATAACTTATTTCATGTACAGGTATTATGGCCGACGTGGAAAATCGTCAAGTCTTGAGCTAGAGCTGTCTGATAACGAAGAAAAATCCAGTCCAGCAACACCGAAGACTCCGATAAATACAAGCGTGTAAGCATTTTATAAGCAGTGAACAATCTTAATTTACATTACATATATCAAGTTGTTGTGCGTGGACTTAATTTTTTCTGAATATTTCAGGAACAAGCCAAAAGCAGGGTTAAGTACAAATTCTGGTGGCGGACACAAAGTCAGTAAGAACCATAACGCTTTCTTAGTCACTTAACGCACAGAGAATAAAGACATACTTATATAAGTACCATGTCTATATAAGTATAATGTCTGTATGCCTTCCATCTGAACGAAGAACCTCAACAAGCGCGTCTTGTTTTCATTATATTACACTTCAGAATATGATGTGTCAACATCATATTCTACATTTATTTGTTTTATTTTTAATTCGTTCTGAAGCAGAATTTCAACGTATCGTTAGAGCCACAAAGAATTTGAGAATCTTTGAATCGTACTAACGTCTTATTTTTGAGATAACTATCGCTGAAATGAATCCATATCGAGTTGACCGCTTTGTTATTATCTTTTTTCGTTTGTTCGTAATTGCATTCTATTAATCGTCTAATAAAGGAAATGGCAAATTTTTTGTGGTACATATATTCGGTTATATTCTATAATTGGTAATATATTAGTGCATACTACATATTGTACGTATAATGGGCACTAGATTTTTAAATTATACCAAAAATATCGAGCTCTTTCTCTATAGACTTTTAAGAGTTTTATATTTTTCAGTCGTTGAAAATTACACCCCAGGAGCGGCTTAAAAAGAAAATGCAGGCCCTGTTAAACAGACAGTGTAGGTTGATGTCTGAAAGAATGAGGAGTAATTCAGGAGTAATTCATAAAAGGCAAATGTAAAATGAATTCTTTTAGATAAAGCTGACAAGAAAGCCGAGCAGTTGAGAATCGAGAAGATGGAGCAACAGAGACAGGATCGGGAAGACGAGATTCGAGAAATGTCTTTGAAACTCCGCAGAAAGTGAATAATTTTTACCTTGTGATGCGGCGTGCGTCAACTTTTTAAGTTCGTCAACTTAAGTAGCGACGTGAATTCTGTTTCACTTTTCAGACAAAGAGAACGGAGACATCGTTACGAAGGCCACAGTTCCGACACGCGGTCTTCCGTGTCTCGTACACCAAGTCCGAGCCGTAGTCCGAGACACCATCCCGTACGTCGCGATAGGCGAGACATGGACGGCGATCGCGAGCGGGATAGGGAGAGAGATCGGCGCGATGATCGTGACCGGGGTAGAACAGAGTCGCGTAGAAGATACAGAGATTCACCGCTTCGTTCACTGAGTCCGAGGAACAATCGGTAAAATCCCTCGATTCTGACGCCTAAAGTTGCGATTGCCGAGTTGCACCGACAATTCATATTTACTGGACGTTAGCGATTGTCTCTATTACGTAGTCCTGATTATTAACACAGAGAGCAGATTGATTGAGCACAGATCAATGCTGATTCGGTGCAATTAGATATAACGTAAATCTTGTATGCTCCTAAAGAAAAACCATGCCATTTTCCGTTATTCCAGAGGCCTAGTCGACTACTGACTTCAGGACACGTTTAATCTTCCATCTAAAATGTTTTGAAATCGCTGATTCGAACATTTTCCGTTCAGTTGCATTCCTTCCTTAAATCGCTGTTAATGTCCGAGAGAATCGCATAATGAGGGAAAGGTATACGGACCTGCCGCAAGATTTGTTCTAAAATACGTCACGAATAACAATACAGCGCGACTTAATCTGCTTCATAATAATGATCAAATAAATGGAAGTATTTGTATGTTACTTCCACTCACACCGATTGCGATGCGTATGCGAGAAATTAGAAGAATTGCGTGATAATAACTAATATCACGAGGATCATGTCTATAATTTTTATTTCACATGCAAAGCAAGAAGCATGAAAATATGATACTGTTGTATTATTTTAGAATTGAGTGTACACTCTTCGCTATGTATCTTTCATTGTTAAATAATTCTTCAATAATAAAGATGTTCATTTCGCAGCTGGGGTAAACGCTGACTACTTTCTGTGCCTTCTATTACAGACATTACCGAAGGTAGAAGACCAAGGGATATGATATAATAACATCTTTATATATAATCTAAATTATTTTATTAAATCCGCTATCTGAAATACATATACTTATGTAAGCAAAGACGTATGTCTTTGACGCATTATACGTTAATGATATGGAGCAAAATAGATGTTGGATCTTTCTCTCTCAAACGGAGAGAAAAAGAATGAGAAACTTAAATTTAAAAAATGGAAGTAAAATGAACCTAACATCGGTTATTTGAACGTGTTTGAATACAAAAACAAAATTTTGTAATTAATTTTAAATTAAATTTATAATCCGTATCATTCACTGGCGTATTAAAGGCAAATTGCTTCTACTGTTTTTGTTATGTCTCATCTGCCAGGAGGTATTGCCCAGTCGTGTTATGGATAACGAATGATCATGCAAAAATCCATATAACCTTTGACTAACACTGGAAGAGATATCTTTATAGTTGAACTTTTTAATTTTTCCTCTTTTTCTTTCTAACGTCTAGCAGGTTTCTCTCTGCGTCTAGTCATATATTTATTTCATTTTAAGTGCAGAAGGTATAACATGGTGCAGCTACAAAGAACAGAAACAGTAAACCAAAGTCAGCTGACTAGCGCGGTCTGCCAGTGGTAAACTCTGCCACCTGCTAGTGTTCTTTCTTTTTTTTCTGTGAATGTTTTTGAAAATGTGAAAAGTGGAAATTTTCACCATTAACTTCACGTTCAAATTACATGATCGCTACCCTTGTCACCGTATTTTCAACTGATTGCTCCAGTTTTTTAATGGACTAATCGGCCGATTAAGTTAATCGGAGTTTGGTCGAAGTGGCTCTTTTTAGAACCTTTCCTAATGCTCTTTCCAGTATCGTATGATTAAATGAAGTGTACATATTCTATATAATCATTAACCGATAAGAAATTGTGTTTAGTCACAAATTATTTAGTCGAAAAATTTGAAGGTCAAAATGGCACCAATAAGATTTGCAATTTTAACCGGTAATAATATGTTATAATATGTGTATAACATTTACATGGAATATATTAAAGTAGCTTATATATTAATAAAAATTTAAAAGATTACAAAACGTTTTAGTCATGCACATATTTGAAGGTTAAATATGGTTACATACGTTACGTTTCCATATCTTTAATTGACAAGCTTGTATAATATATATATTGCACATTTCTTAAATTTTAATGATTCCATTATAATATTTCAGTAAGTGACACTTGTGCGAGAGGTGATAAAACAGATGAAAGTGGACCTGCATTAAAAGTATTTATCAACAGCGCAGATTCGGCAGGAAATATTCTACTTGCAGGACACGTTTCTTACACTACTATTGTGGCTGATGATTTGACGTCAATAATGGTAACTATAAACATTTTAACAATATTTCTTGCATATTTTGATGGTGTGTTATTATGCATCTATTTATACGGCATCTAGGAGAATCTAATCTTTTGGAGTGATGAAAATAAAGTTGACGTTATTCTCACTACTGGCGGTACTGGGTTTTCCGAAAGAGATGTTACACCTGAGGCGACCAAAAAAGTTATCCATAAAGAAGCTCCCGGATTGTCTTTAGCGATGCTCATGTCGAGCTTAAAAATAACTCCACTGGCGGTGCTTTCTCGGTAGAGTCTCGATTTCTATTATTATATTATATAAGGTTTCTATTTGCTCCGTAATTTCTTTAAAATTAAAACTTTTGATATGTTTTCAGAGCTGTGTGCGGAATAAGAAACAAAACACTGATTGTTAATCTGCCTGGTTCACGTAAGGCTGCAATAGAGTGCTTGACTGCAATCGCACCTGCTATTCCGCACGCCGTAGATTTGATCTTGGATAATAAAGCGAAAATTAAAGATACGCATAACATTGTGCAACGTAATACCACATCTTGTTCGCATGATCATCTTTGTACAGTGAGATACTTTTTTCCGTCGGTATATAAAATAATGATTTTACGCGAATTGTGTAATACAATTAGATTATTTCAGGTGAATTTTGAGAATGTAGCAACGCGCCTTAGAGAATCCCCGTTTCCTATGATTTCTGTCGAGGAAGCGGTGTGCATAATACGCACGAGTGTAGAGGAAAGAAGCGTTGAAACTGTGAATGTAAAAGATGCCTATGGTAGAATATTATCTGAGGACATATATTCCTATTGCAATTTGCCGCCATTTAGGGCTTCCATAAAAGATGGATATGCGGTGTTGGCAAGCGATGGAAAAGGCAGAAGGAAGGTGTTATGTGGTATAAAAGCAGGGACTGCAGTAAGTCACGTTAACCGATGCTCAATGCGACGCGAGAGAAAACAATAAAAGAAAACTTTTTCAGCCCGCTCTGGTGTCTCTTGAACCTGGCACTTGTGTACGCGTGAACACTGGAGCGCCTGTTCCCAACGGTAAACAACTGCAATTTGCTTGTTGATTTACTTATAAAAAATTTACTACTTTTTTTGCTTGGTTACAGAAGCGACGGTTGTACAAGTTGAAGATACAAAACTGATATTGAAGAGCGCTGATGATACGGAGGAGGACGAAATTGAAATAATGACTGAACCGAAAGAGGGACAAGATATTAGGTATAAGGCTCCATTGATTTTGTCATTCTGAATAGTTATATTTTATTCTTGACAAATTTATTTTCTTGATTATTTATTTGTTGAAGACCTGTCGGTTGCGATATAGAAAAGGGAAGTTTAGTGTTAAATTCATACACGAGTATTGGTCCGGTGGAATTAGGACTCCTAGTGGCTTGCGGCTGCAAACACGTTGCAGTTACTAAACTCCCTTGTATAGGTGTACTGTCCACTGGAGATGAATTGCAAGACGCTGGAGAGCCTCTAGGACCAGGGCAGGTCTACGATAGCAACAGAATAACTTTAATCTCGCTATTAAAAGAGAATGGCTTCAATGCTTTGGATTGTGGAATTGCGACTGATGAGTATGTAAAGAATTTATCCTGATACACCCACGTTGTATCATAATACTTTTTTTATTGATTGATATAGTGATTATAAATTATATGTAACTTTATTATTAATATAACCATTTTGCAGCGCGATGGATATGATAAGTAAAATCAAGGGAGCTTTAGAAAAAGTAGATGTACTTGTGACAACGGGCTCTGTGTCAATGGGCGATAGAGATTTGTTGAAGCCTATATTAGAGAGACATTTCAAAGCTACCATACATTTTGGTATTTTCTTTGTTTTTTTTAACCATCTCTATGTTAATCATATCTAAAAATATGTTAAAATACATGTTTCTTACACGAACTATTAATTATATTTCAGGACGCGTAAATATGAAACCGGGAAAACCAACGACATTTGCAACGTGCACATTCTTAGACAAAACCAAATATTTGCTATGCTTGCCGGGGAATCCGGTGTCTGCTACTGTTACCGCGCATTTATTCCTCTTACCCCTTCTGAACGAAATGCACGGCAACTTTTCGCAGCCAGTCATAGTGAGAGCTAAGGTTCGTAAGAACATCTTTATCTTGCAAAAACAGTAAAGTACACGATATATAGAAAATATTGTTTTAACGTTACAGTTAACGTCGTCGTACAATTTGGACCCGCGTCCTGAATACGCAAGAGCGTATCTCGAATGGACTCACGAAGAGGTGCTCCCGATGGCCTACAGCACGGGAAATCAAATCAGTAGCAAGTTAATCAGCTGCAAAGGTGCTAACGCGCTCCTGATGCTGCCAGGGCGAACAGCGGAGAAACAGACGTTGAATGTAGGTGACACTGTGCCGGCGATGCTCATTGGTTTTAAATAAATAATAGAGATATACGTTTAATATATAAACATATTTTGTCATATTGTTAGAAAATTATTTTTGGGATACTCTTAGGAGCTTTAGCCCTTTTGTTCAAAATAAAATCTTCATGAAAACTCCTGTGCCTATTCAGTATTTATTCTCATGTTACCTGCAGACTACTAAACTCTTTACAAAAGCTCTGCAATTACCTTTAATACGCGATATTAATTTTAGAATTAATAGAACTAAACTTTTTTTATTTTTGAATAAACATATGGAATAAATAAATTTTGCTCGCGTGACGCGGAGAGCGTAAGCTAAAATTCGTCAAACTTGTATGTGAGTTATGATCTCTATCATACCGATTATTTTCACTAAATTGTGTTGGAGTTATTTACCATGGAGATAGCTTAATCCACGTATACATTACATGAGCCCATGAAAGAAAATATTTATGTCCCACTCTTGTAGCGCGCATTCCGAACGGCGAACACGATACATCGTGATATATGTGCTCACAATCGGATTGGCTGTACCCCCACTACCACCTCCAGTTCGCGCGCACGCGGTGAAACATAATTGGTCAGGACTTTGACTGCTTTATCACAGTATAAGCTTTATCGAAGGATCCAGTTTCATTTCGAAGCCGGTCTCTCGCGTTAGCGCTTAGCGCGATTTTTGTCACTCCGTCGCTCGTGACGATTGCTCGACCGAATAACACTGGAATGTGCACAGTCTATTCAACTCCGTGAGTTGAAAACTTTCCGAGGGAGTAGGTAAGATAAAGTTGCTCTTTTTCTATTACATGTTTTCTATACACATCCTGAATTCCCTTCGATTTTCTTTGGTATCATCTTCGGAAGTGAGTTGAAAAAAACAATTGACCTTCAGTAGTTCAGTGTAAAAGTGAAATTTGGGTTGGAATCAAGGTTTTGGGCTGCGGTCCACCGTCCACTTGACGCTACAAATGCTTCGAAGCATATTCCTCTTCTCTTTTCTTTCAATGAAGAAAGAAAGAGAAGAAGAACGCTCCAAAGTATTTGTAGCGTCACGTTGACCGTAGCTTCTATCACAAAGGATTAGCATGTTTCTTTTTACTTCGCTGGAACTGAACTTTCTTTGGCCCATTTTTGGCTGCGTTCAGATATTCACTGTCAGTACTGAAAATCTATAGTGTACGTTACGTAAACTATAGATTTTCAGTACTTGCAGTACATATCGGAACTCGGAACGGAACGCAGCCTTTATCGACAAGTTTGCGCTTGTGTGTGGCGCTTGCGCATGTTCCAGTGACTAATTATAGCTCGCAGCCAGCCGGGGGTGCTCAGGCTCAGCAGGGTTGTCACTTGTTGTCAGGAATCAGGCAGGATCAGGAGTATCGAGACTCATCGAGAGCCATTTTGTAAGAAGAAGAAAAGAAGTGACGAGTCTTAACCTCTAATAGTTAGATCCCTAACCTATCTTTTGTCGAATGCTGTTTTGCTTACGCTGACAGCGTTTACTATAGGAGGGTAGCTTTATTCTTGCCGGAAGAAATGCCGAAGAACAAAGGTAGAAATGCATTCTTCTTCTTTATGGCCGACTGGAGGAAACGTATGGAAGCGCAAGGTCGCAAGTTTCCTAACGGTTTCAAAGACGTTCAACAGGATCCGGACTGTAACGAGGAGTGGCAGGTAAATTGTTTACAAGAGGAGCAGGCATTAGTTCCAGGTTCCGGCAGACTTAATTTCTGACATCCTCGTTAAGTTGGTTGCCAGCGCTAAGTAACTTTTAACGCAGAATTAAGCGCTAATTAGACGCTAAAGTTGAATTGAGAGCTCCACATGTTCGGGCGGGAAACTAGATAAGGGGGAGGGGAACTGACTTAGCTTCAGGTTTGCTCTCTCTTTCCCACGTGTATATATAATTATCCAATAAATTATCTATAAATTGAACAAGGAAATATCCTAGAATTAGGTGCTAATTAAGTGTTCTACGAAATCATTAAAGTATATGGAAAATATAGTTTTCTTCTGTGTTCTGAGCATATACATTATTAAAATATTATCTGCTACATTTTTGTTTTTTAATAATAAATAACGCGTTATTTATGAGATCTTGTTAAAATAAAGAAAGATAATTATAATAACATTTGTGAAGATACATGTATATAAATAGATATAAATTGTTTTTAATAGTGAATTATATATCTCTAAGATAATAACTTTTTTTTATATTATAAAAAATATTAGTAACTACTATCATACATAAATGTTTAGAATAATACCTGCTATACATCAAAGATTTTTACGAAAAAGTTTATACATTTTTATAAAAAAATAAATATTTTAATTAATTGGACTTATTACATATTATGATAAAAGTAAAAATATAATTAAAAAATTTTGTTTAATTGGATTACTCATTAGGTTGTACGTTTCTTTAATGTATTTTGTAATAAAATAGATATTTTTTTGTCAATAGAGTTTAACTAAGCAAGAAAAAGGTCCTTATGAAGCTATGGCCAAGCAAGATAAAGTCTCATCGCAAATAGGAAGCAAAGACAAGAAAACATCACTTGGAGAATCAATAAGTGCTCTTGAACAGAAAGAAAAGGAAGCACTGATGTTTATAAAAAATATGCAAGAAAATATCAAACTAATAATCGACTCAGCTGTAAATCTTAATTGTACGTAATATTATATAATGTAATTTATTGTAGAAATTAATTTGAAAGTACATTATTGCACATTTGACACTTTTTACATTAATTTTGAAAGTTTTGAATTTTGTTTAAAAGATGCAAAAAGAATAACGAGTGTTATCAAATAGTATCATAATCTTAGCAAGCTGTATTAATTTTCTCTGTTTGGATTGAACATCTTGCAAATATGAGCAATAATGCAACTCAAGTACAAATACATACTATATAAATGTAATATATTAAATTATTGTACCAAATAATACTTCTTTTTATTGCAGTTGTTTCACAATTGAAATTTTGTTTCGTACATGTTAACTGGTTTTTCACCAGACTTGTTAACAACACTTGCGAATATTTTCCGGCCGAATATGCATTTGGAGTTTTTTCACTTGAGAATGGCATAGAAGAGGTGCATCATGCAATTGTTAGCGCTAAAATTCCGTTGGGATTTAGACGGGAAGCACTGGAGATGAGTGGGACCACTCATAACATACCTGTAGAATATCAAGGCGGAGATACTGACTTTGCTGTTATGTACGTAAAATTGGTGAATTTCCTAGAATCTAGGAAACTTGTGGATCAGTATCCTTATCTTTATACAACAAGAGGTCTCACACAAGCAGTACGGTCTTTGATAGGAAAACTGTGCGATGAAGCAGGTAAGTTCACCTTTATTACATATTTTAATAATTCCATATTTAATAACGATATAAGGTATAATATAACGATATGATCAATTATACCTTTTTCTCTTTTTTTTTTTATCTACTGCAAGTTTAAAAAGTGATATTTAATATTTATTTTACTTTCATAAAGTAACATGTATATTTTAATTTGTAATTAAATCAAAATTGAGGCACTTCTTGTTGTACAATTAATGCTTTGTGTACCTTGTTTAAAGAAGGTACCTACCATCAATGGCATGGTTTGTTCTTCAATATCTTTCCTTTATCATTGCTACTGAATTTCTGTTTCATTATATATCTTTTTATATTAAGGAAAGGAGATAACACAACACCTCAACTTAGATAGTAAATATGAAAAATAGGTGAAAAAGTAATTTTATAAAAATAAAATTAATTTTCTTAAAGATAATTCTTTTTTTTACACCCAATAGAAATTTACTTCTTAAATACGCCTTAGATTAATACAATTATTTAAATAAATTTGTTCTTCTATTTTAGAACAAGATAAAGAACAGTTTAAAATTTATGATTTGGAATCATTGTTTATACACTTGGCAAATGAAGGCTACAAGAAAAGGAAAGACCGAGAAATACGGTTTATTCCTGCTTATGCTGAAAATATGTTTACACGCATTACATATATCTTTGAAAAAGGAATTGAATGTGATGTAGGCAATTTTATTACCTTATTTTATATTTTAAAGTATATTATATTCATAATACTATTTTATAACGTTTAGTTTCACAGATACGTTGATGGAGGGTCTGAATACTGCAGTAAAGCTGTGCTGTATCATTGGGCATGGACATTGTGCGATGAGTTTTGTGAACCATTTGGAGTTAATACGAAGCCAGGAATACATTATCCCAGCGGATCTGAACCTCGTTTATCTGAGATGGAAAATGTAATGAACAAATTGAAAATTGAACACGCTCCATCTACATCTGACTTTAATGCAGTTTTGTCTATGACAGGCGTAAGTATAATACATTAAAAATATACTACTGTAAGGATTTACGCACAAAAAGGCACATTGGCTGCGTTTGCTTTGGACGCTTTCGTGCTGAAAGCATTACTCTATTTTTTTCAACATTTAATGAGCCATAAAGATGGACTGACGCTTTCAGCACGAAAGCGTCCAAAGCGAACGCAGTATTATATGTACTTATTTAAATAGTTTTGCAAAATTTACATAATATTATGTTAAAGATTTTTATTAATTATCTCGTAATAGGTAAGTGAACAACATAGATTGAAAGTGTCTAGTAGAACATCTGAAGAAGAACTGCGCCGTCGAACTGAATCAAAACCAGTACAAGTTATTGATTGTAGCAAGTTGCAAGAACCTGTTGGTAAATCTATTAACAAGGCTATTGATAAATTTGTTCCTATTGAGTCGCCTATTGAAGAAAAAAAATATGTGTCAAAATACGTATGTGTTCTTATATAATCTTTACATTAATCAAAAAATATACTATTGTTTACTAATTTCATGTTTTTTTTTTAGTTAAATGAAAAACCGTTGCGACCTCCAAATATTGATCGTAAGTTTGAAAATTTTTTTTAAATCATAGATGATTGAATATTTTATCCAATTTGTTCATTTTTTATTAATAAAATAGTTCTGCTGCATATAAAATAATATAAAATATCCATATTTTATTATAAATAATTATTTCTAGCATTCGCTTATTCTTCTATGGAAGATTTTCTTCTAAGAGATGATGAGAGCTTTCCTCCTATTGGTAAGTTAATATGTGATGTATCTATACAATTATATATGACATTATTTAGACCAATTGATTGTGTAATTTTTCAGTTGTATTACTCGCGAATAATTAAATGTTTGCATGTGTAGGTGGAAGAGGCGTGTCTATTAAATCTCGAAATCCACGAAATCCAAAAAAAGCGCCTTTAGGCAAAGGTAATGTTTTATTATCATAAATTTGTGTTAAACGATATAAATATATTCTTTGTGAGAATTTTATTTCAATTTCTCTATAGGACAAGGACACACATAAGCCAGATTTTTAAAAGGAGGCATAACAGATCTGATACAACTTCATCTGAGAACGGTATTTGTTTAACAGTTTATAACTGTTGATCAAGAAAATACGTTATTTCTAATATAATCATTTATTTTGCAATGGATATTATGATGCCAAAGATATTTTATTTTTATTTGACAATAGTATTTACATGAACATTTTTATGTACGTGTCAAACATTTATTTTGAAAAGAATATTTCCAACATATTAAATATATATATTCCGTTTATAAAATTTACATTTGTTTTAGAAAGAAAATAGATGATATAACATGATATAATATCTTTCAGATATATGAATTAGGCAACACTATGTTTTGTAACAATGCATATGTGATAAATTTTCTGTTTTATTTTTCTCATTATCTGTCATAATCATGATTTTTCTCAAGAAATTAATAACGATTTTACTGCTAATAAAATATAATATTTGTAAAGAGAGAGTTTGTGTTACAATGTAAGTTTCAAGAAATTTTACGAAAACGAATTTTTTTGTAATATTCTCTTGACATACTTATATTTTGAAAATATTTTTCAGTGAATGTAATACTAAATGAAATTTTTATATTAAATTTCAAATTTTAGGAATTAGATTTAATTATCATCAGTTTTTGTTACAAGATATTAATAAATTACTATTATCAAATAAGTGAGAGTTATTCTACATATATATATCGTAATAAATAAGGATTATATCATTGCTGTATTATAATATATAATTATTGTGATTAAATAAAATTGCTGTGTTCTCTAATTTTTCTTTCATTTTAATATTTTAATATTTCCAAAATTTTCTACACATTAAATTTTCTTCATATATTATTGGAATTGGTCATTTCGCAATTATTGCAATTTGTTATTTTTTATTTTAAATATTAAGATATATATAAATAACTAAGAAAGTAAGAAGTTTTTTGTGTATACAAGGAATTGGAGCAAAGACTATTAGAAGCGCATAATAAATAATTATCTCTCTTATATGGATGTCGGCATTGATGATCAGGAAATTGTTCAAAACGAAGTAAGGAACGCGTAGAAAGAAAAAACTTTTTATTTGGATTTAAAGATCTATTATAGATCTAATTAAAGCATAGAGATTAAGGATGAATCGGGGTAAAACTACATGAAGTTAAGTAGAAAGAACACTTCATTTATGTTTTACTACAAGCTCGTATAAATACGTACATAACATAAGAGGTTGATAATCGCTTAGTGGAAGATACAAGCGTATAAATGTTTGATAATACAGTTACCATGTACAAAATTATGTATATCATATACGTATATATATATATAAATACATACACTCATGCATGCATATGAAGTTATCCTAATTAGTCCTTGTGTAATCGTTAAATATAGGTGAAAGTGATTCGCGGACGCATAGGTGATCGGGAGAGGGTTCGTGTCTCGTGGGTGAGCAAAGGATTACCGTATAGTCAGAGTAAAAGCCAAGGAAGGTCCGTGATGGTTGTCGCCGGAAATGCACGCGGTATATGTCGTATTTTGGTAAGGTAGCCCGTGTCGAGCGGTTATTTGCGATAATTATTGTGCGGTGGCAAATATTGATTGCTAGCAGCGTCGCTACCGAAGCCGCCTCCAAAACCACCTCCGGGTCCGCCGAAACCGCCACCTCGACCTGTTGATGATAGATATATAAAGATTTATAACAATAATAACAATCTTTTCTGATCAGAAACATTTTTTCTGATTACAGATACATATTTTTCTAATTTATATAAATAAATAAATATATATTATATATATAATTTCTACGATGAAAACGTGGATGTTTAGACAAAACTTTTTTCGAAGTGAGCAAATCATGTATTAATTTCATGCTATTACCAACAATTTCAAATTAATTAATTAAATAAACAAATTTCAAATTTTACGAAAAAATGATTTACATAATAATCTTGTAGGTCCATATTCTCAACTCTCTTTTATTGATAAAAGCGCGCTTTTATCGATAAAAGACAGTTAAATTCAAATTTTGCGTGCATACGCGTTGAATTGTTTTATGTTTTAATATCGCATTATTTATTTTATGATCTAATAAGCTGTGCAATTATTTCAATGTGACTTTATATAATTTTCTGCGCGTATATTATTATTGTGTTCCGTGCGATATACTGACCTCCTTGATAACCGCCGCCTGGATATCCACCACCGGGATACCCTCCCGGACCACCACGAGAATACTGAGCTTGTCCTTCATACTGAACCTCCGCGTTGTATCCGTTCACATCGTCAGCCATGTACCGAACGATTTGCGTTCTCGAGTCCGGCAACAGAACTCTGTACTCTCCTTGAACGACATTACCGTCGCTGCTCTCGCGCTGAGAGTAATCGTTGCCGCTCGGCGGATCGACGACCTCGTATTGGAAGCTGTACGGCTGTGGCTACAAAATATATATTATGTCTAATAAACTATCGTTGTATGTATAAAATGAACGAAAAGGTGAGAAGCAGGAGTGTAATGTATAAGGAGATAAAAAGCATTATTGAATAATTAACCTTCAAACACATTATGGTAACCCAGTTGTGTTCAAAACAGAATTTCCGAATACCAGAAGTTTTATGTCATTTTCATCTATATATTGTTTTTCCTCATTGTTTGGTGTATCGATTAAAAAGAAAAAGGACTTTGAAGAAAACTCTGAATTACGCTAATCCATGTATACGGTATTAACGGGTGGCCGAGGAAGTGAGGTATTTGAGGATTAATTATCCAAATTCTCGAGCTTTGCTAAATAAAAAATATTTCTGAGCCATACACCGCTCTGCAAAGTTATCATCTATCTTTCTAAATTTCAAATACATACAAATAAATATCTGAAATGTTAATAGTATAACGACATAATGTAAAACTTGATGATAATATATAATATCTTTTTAAAAAGCAACTCTCCAGGATGTTATTTTCTTTTACTGTCCAGCCTGTTTGGAAGTCGAAGAATACATTAAAAATAATTTTTACCCTTCCGCCGTCGCGTCCGCCGTATCCTCCGTATCCTCCTTGGAATCCTCCGGCACCGCCGTCTTGGTATCCACCGCTGCTACCCTCGCCGAACTGCGGATATCTGTACGACGGTCCAGCTCCTCCAAATCCAGCTGCCGAACCCGGTCTGCCGAAGGAGTCGCCGCCGCCGCCGCCGCTTCCAGGGGGACCGTAAGCCTGGGTAGGTCTCCCCCGGTAACTGCCGATGCCAAAGTCGCCACCGCGGCCGCCACCCCCGAAACCCCCGGCGTCACCCGCGTAACCACCACCGAATCCACCGCCGCCGCCACCCGGTCGGTTGTACTGATATCCTCCGGCACCTGCGCCACCCCCCGGCAGGAGACCCGCCAGGACGTCGCTGCCGATGCACGACAGCACCAAGACCAGCTTGGCCAACTGCAATCAGAGAGGAGAGATTCTGCGGCTTTTGCGACGAGATGGGTGAGTAGCGAATTATGATAATGAAGCATCGTTACATCAGATTAATATACAAGTCCTGCGCATTTACTACGCGTGTTTTGCTTGAAAATACATGCATGACGATGTAATAAAAGCGGATCAATTAGGGTAAATGCGATATCGGAGTGCTTTTCGATGAGTAAGCGAAAAGTAATGTTTAATCATAAAATCATTAAAATTGATGACAACCCGACGACAACTTGTTTGCCGAATATTGCGAAATCGCTAGGGAATGTTGATTATATCACTGATTTCCGGTCTTGACTCAATAGAACCTTTTTATTCCGAAGGAGAGTGTGCATGTCAATGGAGGTCATCTCGAGGGAGATGACCGGAGATGTTGCGGGACCGAGATGGTGGACATTGCGGTGTCCGCTGCGATAATCGCGTGTGCGCCGCCGAGGGAAAGTGGGGCACAATCAGGCATCCCTCCGTTTATATGCGGTTATGATGTTCGACATCACGTAGCGAGGGAATACACCGGTACCGCTCTGTCGATGCGGAATCTCGATTACATTAATTATATCGTTCGCGATAAAAAAAAAGAGTCAAAGATTTTATCATATTTATTACCGATCAAAGTTCCAGATAGCATCAAACACACCAAAGAGTGCTAAAAGACTTTTTGTGAGACGTTTTCAAGCATCGTTCTCTTCGATTCTTATCTCGGATCTCATCTCCCCGTATATACGTGACAATTTGTTCACGTGATTAATTATTGAATTTCTTAATCGGCTTTTGCCACAACAACGTTGCGATACGCAAGCAAAGGCAGAAACTGCATAATGTGACCGGGATAAGTTGCAACATTTGTCATATAAATGTCGCACCTTTCACGGCTGTGACGCGTTGTCACCAAGTTGAGAGTCATCGCCGGCACAATGGAAGATAATTGCGAATCTTGTTGCATACGCGCATCACACAAGCGTTTTGTTAAAGAGTCCAGATTAGCGATCACCGCGTTGCAATTTATTCCTGTTACAACTACTTCCATTTTCTTCTATTAAGCAAACTTAAAAAGCTGTCTGTTACGATTGCTTGTTCATTCATACTTTATCAAAAGATATTTTGTTCGTAAGAATAATGAGAGAGAAAGGCAGCTATTAACAACTTATAGACACTTATAAGATTATTAGGTAAATGATCGATTATAAAGAGCCTTTGACTTGCACTTTTTTTTTCATATGCGAGACAGAGAACTGTCTTTGAATTTTCTATTGTTTATCAGAACAACGGAGTTTTATAAAACAGAAATTATTATAGTTAAGGCATTTTAAACTTTATCTCGACGAATAAATTACGGGGTAAAATTAAAACTCAGGCAATGGAGATATATCATAAATAGACTGATCCTGATTACGCTTTTTAATCCTTTCCAACCAAAATAATGTGGTAAAGGAGAAATATTTTTTTCTAATATTCTTAAGCTTTTAAAAATAATTAATAAAATAATTCAAGAGTAACAAATGATAAAAATTGATGTAACGGGGAACAAAATTTTTAATAAGTAAACTTCTACACTAAAATTGATCGTTAGCAATATTTAGAATTACTAAATTACTAAGTTAATTATTATAAAACTCGTCGGCGGACTATTGCATTTTGTAGCGGAAAGGGTTAAAGCGATCCGCTCGCGGTATACTATCTGCTGGTGCCTACCTGGTGGCAATTCATATTGCTGTAGGACCGAAGACACGAAGCGAACTGAGAAGATGATCCATCGGGGAGTTTATATACCGCGCAGACCCTTTGTTACAGTTTATCCTTCGTACTGCATATCCATGTATTAACCGACGTATTAGAATGACCGGCCGCACTGTGGGAGGGTGTGGGAGGCGGAGAGGTGCGCATCTTCCCTTCACTCCGTGTGATGCATTATGGGAAGAGATAGCCCGTTGATGACTGAAATGGCTTTAAAATTTTAATTGGGGCTACGCACGTGACTTTCGGTTTCTCGATCGGGTCATCCTCGCACGGTGGAGCATACCTTGCGTCCGGGAGCGCCCGCGCCGCGTAGAAATCGATTTCCGACACGTGGAGCTACGGTGTCGAAAAAAATCCGAATCACACCGGTTTAGCGCGAAATGAATATCAAGTTAATTAACGAAATACGCCGCTTAGAACAGCTGGAAGATTACTGTTTGGATGAGTCTGATTGGTCGAATTAATTTCCTTGATTAAAAAAGCTAAAATGCATGCGTATTCATATGTTTAACGTTTGGATGAGAAAACCCTTAGTTATTAGCACAGTTTATATTGTATACAATTAAATTTTTTATTAATAATAATAAGTGAAACAGGACCAAAACGATACAATCAATTTAGAGAAAACCACATTTACGGTCAGGATCTTGGGCTAATAATATTATTCGTGAATTTTATACAATTCGTCGCCCTAAAACCACACGCTGTCACTTTCGGACTTAAGAGAGAAAAACGTAGGCTTCTAAAACTAGAACAGTATCATCACATAATTAAATTGATAATCAATTTAATCACACTAATACAAATTTTTAGAATATTAGATTAAATTTTTTATTACATTATAAGTACATATACTTATTTGAGAATATTATATTATTTTGATATTGAACGTACGTTGTATATAAATTGATTAGAATCAACAGTTGGGCGTGAAAAAAGTGATTGGATAGTGAAAGGTGTGACATATTTTAAATTTGCAATTATGATCACTCGAGCATTTTCTTATATGTATATAGAATAAGAATTTTGCACGGGTATTATGCATAGGGAATCAAAGCGTAACATATTAGTGTTCGTAAAAGAAGGCAAAAGAATTAGGAACGCGTATCTTTAAGCCAATAACTATCTATTCCACGCAAAATTAGAGCTTAAAATTGAACACTTGAAATTTCCACAGTAATTTATCGATGACACGGTTTCGCCAGGCATTAATCTCCAATCTCCATGCGAAATGCATCACAGGGATATATCCGCTAAAAAAAAAGTTATGCGTCCGCATTCCTGCGGACTTTCAAACATATATTATATACGCGGATAAAATCGAAAGGACAATTAAATCTTGTCGGACATTGATAGGCCATTAAGAAAAGAAGAAAAAAAAGAAGGCATTTCCGTAACGAGAGTGTGAGCTTCTTTAAAACTATCGCGATCATCGTCGGACGGATTGGGCAATCAGCCTCCGTCGCGGCGCGCGGACGTATACTTATATTTTCGACATCGTTACTTCTCGTGTAATAAAAAGAATCCCAGGCACGTGGCGGCGCAGAACGCGTCCGAGACGCGTTGCACGCGCGAGCAAGAATGCGATTGCACACGCTGCGCCGCGCCGGCCGCGGAGGTAGCTCTTAGGAAAATTCGCTGGTGCATCTGCCGCGCGCCAGCGGGCTTCCCCCCGCGATCCTCGACACATTTTCCCGCGTCCCGTCCGCGCGGGAAGCGCTAGATCCTACCTGGGGTGCCCCCTTTTACCCCCCTTCGGCCGATTCGATCCCGAAGACGGCCTTCGAAATACGACGCCGCACTTTCGAACCGTCTGATCGGATGAAAAAAAAGGCGCCTCGCGTGCGCGCGGGGGGCAACGCTGATCTCATCCTTCGGACCCCGAAGTGTATCGAACCAATTACCGAGTTTGTAGTTATACGAATGAAAGGTGGATGTGAAGAAATACGCCTGCCGGTAATCGGACCAAAGCGGTTGGTAGAGAGACGCGACGTGAGGATGAGTGGGATATAAATCCAATCCTATTCGGTATACCGTCGCGCGCCGCGCCGTTTAGATCGCGAGAGGCGCTTGCTCGATCCGTGGAAGATATAGAGGAGGCTCGCATAAATCTCGGTGGCGACGACTTATGCAAACGTTTAACAAATTTACGGGTAATCCGACGTCATCCGTGCCGCGAGTGCGAGTGACGTCTCAATACGGCGATTTTCGCGATTTAATTTTACGAGAGATATCCCTCTGATATATATTTTCGAGTTGATCGATGGGGCACGCAACGTATCGATCGCCGATGAAAATTCCACCATTTTGTATCCGTTTAATGAAACCGATGACAGGTCGACTAATGATTGTCTAAAAATTAATATTTGTGCTGATTATTTATCACTTACGACATTTGCAGTAGTTAACCCTTTCGTTCTCACTGTAGCCATGTGTCTACGTATTATGAATTATAAAATAAAATATTGTTTATATTTTAATATTTTTATATTGTGAATATATATGAGGGTTGTTCGGAAAGTTCCTTAAGTGACAATAAAAACATCAAATTTTTGAGTTCAAAATGCACTTAATTTTCAACATAATCCCCTTTGCACTCAATGCACTTGATCCAACGTTTTTCTAATGTAATTATGGCAGCATTATAGCTTAATTTATTCAACTCTTCAAAATAGTCATCTACAGCTTGGATTATCTCTTCATTTGATGCAAGACGTTTACCTTCAAGACATTTTTTCATATTTGGAAACAGATGGAAGTCACACGGAGCCAAATCTGATGAATAAGATGGATGTAACAGCAATTTAAAACTTAATTCATGAAAAGAATCTGATTACTATTCGAATTTTAGTCCTTTCTATTTTTCTATAAAACACAACTTTTAAACGTTGTCAAACACTAACGACTTAATAGATCGACTTGAAATTTTTATGTCAATCTTACAAAGGATGAAACTATCCACTAAATTCAAAATTACATGAAAAATCATGGCATCTATGTATCGCTTAAGAAATTTTTTAAACAATTCTCGCATATTAATTCCTTATAGTTTTATATGCATAGATGACTGCAAAGACTTTATAAATATATGTAAATATATAAAATAGCTTATATATAACAGCACGTATATATATATATATTTAAAAAATTCTCGATAACGTAGAGTATCATCATTTGTTGCATTTGTTGCAGTTATGGTTTGGTGTGATTTAAATTATAATATACACTTGCAATAAAAACGTAGACAAATAGTAAAGAAAATAGCAGTGAATATGTAGAAAATCCTTAAAATCCTTTTCAAAATGTCAAAATGTTTTTATGTATTACTTATTTGACATATAATCTGTACAAAAATACGAGTGAACATTTTTTGTACATGTTAAACAATTTGAGAATGAAAGGGTAAAAGAGCTAGAAATGATGTAAACTTAAATTATAAGGAAATATCTGAAAAATGTAAAAAGTAGATTATAAAAGAATATTGTGCAATATACTTGATGCTCATAAACTCACATAAACCTTATTAATTTGTTTGAGTTTTCAGAGAAGACAAATGGAAACATATCGTAGTCTAGATACCTGGGCACGCTCCAAGAAATATGACTATGATGTAAATGTTCTTATTGCAAATGTAATACGAATTACATTGAGAAAGCGAGCCGCGAGTACTATTTGATTCTTACTGAATTATTTCGTCGACACTTTACACGTGAACAATGTTTCGATATTCGTTACTGTATGGAAAATAACACATCGGCAACATTATTCAATATCATTCAATCCATATCATTAGTATCATTCAATGTCGTTTCAACATTAGACGTTAGGTAAGCGCTGTACGCGGACGGTTCTTATATATAGAGATAGCTATATATATATATATATATATGAAACACTTCTTGGCAAAGTGTATTGATTCAGTCAGTCCTTTTGTGAGCCTTGGTCCAGGCCCGTTCAGGATCTACAATGACCTATCTCATTCGCAGCGCTTTATTTGTTAGGCAGAGTTGTATCGCCGCTGTTGTCAATGTTATACTCGAAGTGGTGCAACTCTATCTCATCTGCGAAATCAGCCGTAGCGCTCTGCTACGAGATGCACGATTCTCCAGGTTGGCGCGTACCATAAAATTTGCCCAATCTGTACAGTTGGGCAGGTCGAGGGGGAGGGGAGGAGGGGGGGACAAAGATACCCTGCCTGTGTGGTTGCGTGTGCAGACACTCCGTCACGGAGAATAAATATTATACGTATCGCGCAATGCGATTTTAGCTGCCGGCAGATAAATTGACGTATCACGCGCGAAGCGGCTGCCTGATCCCTTTTTCGATGCCGGGTTCCTTATACGTGCCCCGGTATGCGATTGGCCACGCTGTTACGAGAATGCTCCGAGATACATCATAGCGCGAGCGCATCTACTTACCGAACGCGAAACACCGCTCGTCGATTGTACACGCATGCGAGATCTTCTCAGGCGTGCGCTCGCGGTAAACACGTGCCATGCGCGGTAAACAGTTAATAAACAATCTGGTATTAACTGCAGGGAGCGTTATTAAAATAACATCGTTTTTCACGATGATGTGATTAAAACAGTAGTAATTACGTGATGGATGTATAGTTTACACATTTGGATTTACAATGACTGCTAGAAAGGGATGTTTTAGCTGTTTTCCGGTTAGTCTCTTTCATACAGCGAGATAACTTCTATTTTTAATTGAGATAAAAGCCGTCATTTATTATTAAAGTTTATTTTATTATATTTTTGTTCAAGTAAAACCCCGCAAATTAGCCAAATGATAAGATCGTCCTCATTTACTTTTTATATCAATTTTTTCATAAATCGTACATCATGATTTGCACAATATTTCGCGCGTAACACGTCGATCGAGAGCGTTGCATCTACCCCTTTGTGATTAATTGCTCCCGATGTCTTTGCTCTTCTCTTAACGTGAGATATATATTTATACTCGGCAACGTAACATCTTCGGTCCCGTGTAGCATCGGTTCATCATAATACCGTCAATTCCGCATAGCATCTCGATGCAACAATATTTCCAATTACGTGCAGCCGCTGGTTCGGTCTAACGCAAAAAAACTTACATAATTTCTTTTGTTTTAAATATTTTGATATAGCAGTAAAACAGGAGCTTTAAATTAATCAAAGTATTAATAAAATATATTTTGACAATTTGAAATCTTTAGTAGGTATCAGTATAACAATATTATCTGTAATACATTTATCTTGCGAAACTTATTGATTAAGGGTCCGTATCAATTATGATCATCGCTTTCGTTTTTCTGGGTAAGCGCTAACGGTTAATTTCCTTTTCATTCGAACAATATCATTATGGAAGAACACATTGTAGCACGGAAGGGATAAGACACCTTTCTTTTAATGATACGGTGCTCGCGAATTCATGAATTAAATAAGCACGCTATCCTTAGTGCCGCACACGTAATACAGAATCTAACGGATGATGATTAACGGATATTATTACTGTCATTATTACTGTGCTGTGTATACTTAAAAAGATCTTGCGGTAAGTACAATTTAAAACAACACCCGTACTGTCTGACTAATACGCACGTTGCGGTAGTTGTTATTTATAATCTGTTACCCATATCGCACATTAGCGATTGTGAAAATATCTGTGTACTCCACGCGTTTGAATTTCTTATTCATACGACATTCGATCGACATGCTTGTCGAATGTATTAAAAATTAAATATTGCAATTTCCGATTGCCAATGCCTTGCTCTACACGGCTCGATGCCAAATTCGCTACGCGTCTTATAAAATTAAGTAAATTACTATTACAATATCGATATACAAATTGGTGAAGGTAACATTATCTAAATGTCATTGTATGGTAATGTAATTAAATCCGTAATGTCACAAAAATATAGCGACTTCTTTGTATCTTATGTAATATCGTTGATCTATAATATATCTCATCTATATATCTTTATACAGAATCTCATCTATACATCTTTTTAACAGAAAGCGACAGATGATATGCTGATATATCGCAAGTTATTTCTCGCATTAGAAAATATTAAATTCATATGACCATATTTTATACTCTAAAATAATTTTTTTAAAATAATCTTGATTTTTTTTAAAGCAATTTTTCAAGCATATCAATTTACCTACTTGCATGAGCTGTGAGTGATTGGTGAACTGATCACCGACAGTTTATAACTGCGCACCGCGAACTTCAAGTACCTTTTTCGATGACCTCGTAATTACAATGTAATGGTGGTACCTTTATGGTAGGTTGTTTCGGGATATTACTACAAATCAGATATGCATGCGGCCGGCAGTAATTTCGTCGAAATTGCGAATTTCGTCGGTGTGGTACCGAGTATTCCGAAAGGATACGTAATGACCTTTCGCTGCACGTTTTAACAATTTTGGGCGATTTTATGCGTTACGTAAGATATATATTATACGAGAATAAGGGCATTTCAATACGACACGATGGAGCATGCTACTTTAACATGAACTGAATTTGTAACTGCCAAATCTGTACGATTACGTAACTTCTGGAAATTACTTTCTTTCAGAAACTTTTACAGAAGTTCTTTTTTTAAGACTCTTGATTACGATCCATTTTTTATTAAATTATTGATTAAGATCTTTGCTGTAGGTCGTAGGATATAGCCATCGTTCTTTCTTCCTCGGACAATTTGAGTAATGAAAACTGAAAATTCGGTACGTGCCGTAAGGTTAATCCAGACACATCGATCACCACATTAATCAGATGTTTCACAAACATTGTCGGATTCCGGCATCTGCGTGGGCCATCTTTCCATTCATCACGATCACCTCAGCCTATTTGTGCGCATTGCTTCGTTAACGACTTCACGCACACGAATGTTGAAGTAAGAGAGTTCAATCTCGTTATATCTCATACCGCCTAAGATCTAAGACGTATCGGCCTCGCAAAGAACGCAAATGTTACCCAAACGTGATTTACTATTATTTCTACCGTTTTACCATTGTTGTTAAAATACAAAAATTGCATAAATAATCAAGACGTAAACAAAGATTAGTGGAATAGAGAAATTGGAGAATTTTCTTTCGTACATGTATTGTATCTGCGATTTGTGCTAAATCTATAGATATTTGGATTTGATTTATGGACTGCATAGGATTGATTTTAATCAACGGATTTGACTTTTCGCTGGATAAACGCGCGCGATCGCGCGGCAACGCGCGATTTGTCAATACGCGGCGATCGGGGGTGCTTAATTGATCTCGGCATAATTGCTACTAATTATGGATCGGCACCGAGCGCGCCGCGGCATCGGCAGGTAGAGGCGCAGATAGGTGGCCACGTAACTCATCGCTGAGTGAAGGCTCGCGGATGCGCGCGGTTTGCCCTGTAATCGGGGATAAACGGGCATTACGCAATACTCCACGCGATGCGGAAGGCTCGTCGCATGTGCTACACGCGCGCGTTGTACACGTGTGTGCGTGGTTATTCTTCTGCCAGGCCTCCTTTTCTTCAGCCTGTGGCCGAGCTACATCAAGATCTGATGTGGCTCGGATACGTCACCTCTCAAGAAGCAGGATTCCACGTATGTGAAGTAAGTCTGGGTGGGGATCGGTGTCTAGATGCTGCGTGTAAAAATGTCCGCAATATGAAACAGTAGTTCAACTCGATGTCTATTTTCGGGTCCATTATAGGCTTACATTCATTTCTGTGCTCGAATGAGGCATTTCAGGGTCGTCGAGAAATTATTTGATATTGATACGATTTTTTTCTTACCGAGAGTTTTAAAACACAACAATAATTTTTTTTTTGAATGAGATTCTCTGAAAAAGTTTTTTCCAAAAATGATTTAAAAAGTACGATAAGAAAGTATCTAAATCTACACGCAGCGAAAAGAAATTAGAGCAAAACTAAGAAACTATTAAACATTAATAAAAAATTATAATTATAAAAATAGCTTATGCGACTATATCTAAGTATTTGATTATGTACTATTAATTTAGAATTGACGTTAAATGATCTATGGCTTTTCAGCACATTCTATACGATATGTAGTTTGAAAGAAAATTTACTATCTTACCACACACACATACACACACACATGCGCGCGCGCACACACACACACGCACGCACGCACGCAAATCTAAAGTTGTACAAAATAAACTTAAGACCAAGATGAGATATAAAAACTTAAAACTAATAATATTACAATTTGTGTAATTTAATTGTAGTTTTAAATTATAGTATTATTGCAGGCAATGTAAGAAATATCTTAAACAATATAAAAATAAACATTTATGTATACGTCGCGATTTTAGTAAACTCAAATAAATTACATTACGATATTGCAAGTTTTTGTATTCTCTTATTCGATTGTATAAAGATTCAGAAGTACATATAGAGTTAATGGACCGCTTCCTTCATTACGTACGACTCTCGACATAGGAGTCAATTAGAAGGGAAGAGATTCTGAGCTGAGAAATATGTTATTGGAGCAATCGCGGGCATTAAAGATGAAATCAAACAGGAATCCCCTAACGAAGCGTTTCTTAATCGGTCTGAGGATTCACGCGAGTCGCACTTAGGCAAAAATGCACCCGGTGACTTTCTCCAGAGAGGACTAGTAAACACGGTCGGAATACCCGGCTCGTTCGTTCGCGGCCGAACTCGTAAATCTTGCGTACTTGTTTTCACGCGTACGCGATTGTCCTAGATATTTCGCCTCTATTCGGTTTGCTTTAAATTTGTAATAGCCCGGATCTATATGGACATTCGCGTCTCAAATTTGTAATAGTCCGAATAAGGACATCCGCGTGCCCGCGATTATTTTCGCCTTCCTTATGTTCGAATGACATCGTCACATTTTAGAACATGACGAATCCGCAGAATGCTGTAACAATGGTTATCTATTCTTACAGAAAACATTTTAAGGAATTTTTAGACGGCCAAATTTTTTTTTGTATCTATTTTTTTGTTATTTTATTAGAAATGTTATTAATATTAATATCAAGAGAACTTTTATTTTATTAATATTTAATATTAATAGAGGATTTTTTTTATTTTTATTTATTTTTATTTATTTAAGTTTTATAATCTTATATATTTAATTTTGCAAAATTGTCTTATTTTAATTTTTATTATATATATATTATAAATTTTTTATTTGGATATAATTTTATTTTAATATAATTACGATGTTTATGTTACACACATGTATTATTTGCAGCAATGATGAAATAGCTGCAGGGATAGCTTAAAGATTAGATACGTTATTGCGATTAATATGAATACCAAATTAATGTTCCAAACCTTTACTTAAAGTAATCTCATATGCAGATTAAATGAACTGATTTTGCGAAATTATCTTATATTTCTACTATGTTATTAACATGATATGATCATATAGAATAATGGCACAGATACTTTTATAATTTGTAATGTGTATTTGCGATTTAATGAAATTTGCAGTATGCAATTTAGATGTTACACATTGGAGAAAGTTTATCTCCATGGACGTGCAAACTTCCTGATGACATAATACAAAACAGCAGCATCTCTTGACGACGTACTTACCGAGTATTCCAGGCGCTGAACTTGACATAATAAGAAAAAAGCCACAGCTTATACTTTTTTTTCTTTCGCAAATAATTACCCGTTATATACTACGAAGCACTTTTTAACCAAAGGAATTATAAACCATAGTTGGAATTCAAGATAATTTTGTTAACATATAAATTTGGTAAATAATAAAAACATCGTTATTTTATATCCTTGGAGAGTATATTTTCTTAAATGCAGCTAAAGAATATTGTATGAACTTCTTGTAAACGGCACAATTCGCTTGAGAGAGAAATGCAGCTAACATATAAGCCTCGAGAGTAACTGTGAATCACGGGAAAGAGTTTTATCTCATCTCTTCTATATGAGAAACATAAGACGAATATGGGGCGCTCGTCTCTATTTTCTCCGAGATTACCTACGAGATGCGAAATAAACACAGGGTGAATGCAGTAGGGTTGAATAATCAAGATGCTCCCGCATCAACTGTATAATTATAACGGAAGTGTGATGCCTGTCACACATTAGTTGATGTCGCAATATTTTGATCACGTATATGTGCTTGCCGCCATGACTTTTCACGTAAGAGAATGACGAAATTGTCAAAGATATGTGCGATTGGTAATAATAACAGAAAGCCCGAATATAAAACGCAATTCTTCTTCACTGTGTTAAGCTAAGGTTCGATGGTGTTAAACAAATAAGAAATTTTTATGAAAAAATGTCTTTATTGGAAAAAAGACTGCGCTCACAAGCGGGGGATCGGTATATCCTATATAATACTTTCTTATATGTTTTAATGGAAAGCAGGACCGTATGTGGGTGACGGTGCTCCCGGGTAATTTCTCCCACCAAAATTGTTATAACTGCTGTCTAGGGAGTTAGCGCCAAACTGGTAGTTGTTGGCGTTGTTGTAGTGTCCACCGCCCTGTGGGTAGTTGTAACCGCCCTGATTACCTGTTGATATAAAACATCGAGAGATAATGTAACAATGTGTACGAGGTAGCTCTAACAATAATAAACATTATTCAGAATGTTTGAAAAAACGAGATATTAACATATTCAAATAATTTTGTTTCGGTATATTTCCACGTGCAATATCTCGTAAAGAAAATCGCTTTTCGATAATCCTCTCTTAATATTTTTATTCGTAGATTGACGGAAAAAAATATAAATAAAATTAAAATTATTATTATTATTATTATTTTGAATTAAAATTAGTTCATGCGAAAAGAAATGCATTCTATACAAAAGTGCAAGCAAGTCGTCTGAATTGCCAAAATTATAAATCCCTTTTATTGTTAATAAAATTAATTTTTCGATTTATATTGACTAGATATTTTTTCATACAGTTTGGTGAATATTATTTGTCGTCTAAAAGTACTTTTTAAATATCCTGTAGATCACGTATGATGTAGCATGCTTGAAGGAGTTACGAGCTAAAATGTTAAACGTTCTG
The DNA here is from genome assembly GCF_003070985.1 of Temnothorax curvispinosus. Lineage (NCBI taxonomy): Eukaryota > Metazoa > Arthropoda > Insecta > Hymenoptera > Formicidae > Temnothorax > Temnothorax curvispinosus. Next base: position 25,448 of record NW_020216096.1, on the reverse strand, counting down.
TTCTACACGCACCTCCGGTAAATCCGCCTCCGCCGCCGATTTGATTTCCCTGGTAGCCGAAACCTTGACCAGCGTTATATCCGGTGCTGTACTGGTCCGGATAAGTCGCGGTACCCTCGTACCTAACATCGGCGTGAAAACCGGTCCTCCAGTCGGCGGTGTAAGTGACAATCTGCGTCCTACCGTCCGGAAGCTGCACTCTGTACTCCCCGCGAACGGTCTCGCCGTCGCTCGTCTCTTGCCTACCGAAATCATTTCCGGTAGCCTGATCCTTCACGGAATAGCCGAACTCGTAGGCCTTGGGCTGAAGCAAAATACAAATAATCGCGGATCCCTTTTCTTTCTCTTATCTCTTCGTAGAAGATGGTAGAGAAAACATAGAGAGAGACAGAGAGAGTGAGAGTGAGAGGTAGGGGAAGAATAAAGAACCGCAAGATGTAAAAGTCATAAATGAGATAAATGAGAAAAGGTGATAAGTGAAAAAATAACACGAATGGATGCACATTATTAATGCGGCAATGACGCAACCACCCTAGTCGGGACGACAAGCTTTCCTTCCTTCGTCCCGGCAAAGTAGAGCGGACGACGATGCTGAAGAGAAGCTGCCGCGCCACGCCGCGCCGCGCGATTTAATCTGGCTCATGGCACACACAACCATCACCGCGCTACTATCACCAGCAGCGGGGCTCGCTCGCCGACGGGCAGATCCGCGCGAGATGCGAGAACGCGCATCTCTCGCGAGCGCGCTCAGATCCCTGGGACGATTAGCTAACCAGCAATAACGATTTACCGTGAATTATGCCCGCGGTCGCGGTTCACCCTATTAATATTGTTACATCATTCCCGGTTTGCGCCACACTCTCGCTCTCGGACTCGAATTTGTAGCATCGCGAGACACTTGAACGCGATGCGTCGATCCTCGATTAACGTAATCGCGTTCAAACAAAATGTGCGAGTATGGGTAGCAAGCTAATAGAAGAACGCGTATAGGCGTCTTTCGACCATAGATTTTTAACCCAATTGATTGCGAGATATATTGTGCAAAGCAATGTTTTGCTTTTACGAGGAAGAGAGAGAGGTATACGATAATTCTTTCTTCTAAGATATTTCATATATGTGAAATGAAAAATTGAAAGAATTTGTAAAAATAAAAGTTTTAATTTTTAACCATTAAGACATTTTAAAACAAGGGAATTCTTAACTATATGCAAGCTGATATATATTGTTGGCTGGTAATATTGAATATTGCACGTGTCACGATTATCATTTTTATATCAATTTTAAATTAATTGATTTAATTTATAAGTATTTCAATCACCAAACAATCCTCTCTTTCGGTGATGATTACTAATAAACGTCTCGCTGTGAGAAATGGTGTAGTGTCAATTTGAGATAAGTGCAGGGTATAGATATCTTATGATGATATCAGCCGCAAATCATGAGAGATTATAAAAGATAAAAGAGACATCTCGATCATGATATAACGTTAAGTATCTCTCAGGATCCATCGTCCTACTCATCGTCTATAAAAAATCGTGAGGTCATTCAGAAAATAGAGTTAGTTCAAGCGCAGAGCGCACTCCCTCGGACGAGGTTTACGTAATGAGGTCAGGCCATTCTTTATTCAAAGAGTTCAATGTTATTTTCAAGACATGACCGAATCTAGATCTGAAATGTTCAACTTTGACCGCGGGAGTGCCACGCGTTTTCGCAAGAGCTGTCAGAATAATTGACGATACGTATTGTACATACATTAGGAGCAAGGACCCAGATTTAGAAAGCAACAGTGAATTCTCCGAACAAAAGAGCCTCTGTCTTGATGACGTAATAGGCTTTTTCCCTTAATGTTTCGGATTATGCAATTCTCAAAATCATCGGCGAAATATCGAGACCTATCATGAGTCATCTTGAACTCGCAAATCGAAATAGCAAAAAGTCGTCGACGATTATAAAAAGTATAGTAAAAATGTTTCTCTCGTCACGCTAATTGATACTAATTATTTTGCATTATTTTATAAACGATTTTTCAATAAAAGAATGCATCGCTTAATTACTTAACAAGCGTCTGGTTTAATTATGCTCACACAATTTGCTGCCTGATTTCGCAAAACGTGTTGCACCAGCTATTGAAGTAATCATCGAATGAAGATCAAAGATGATAGGCCGAGATTCGATCCCACGTTGTGTCAGATCGTATTGCATAAATTTTTAATCGAGCAATTACAATATCTCGTCCCTGTAAAAGTTCTATAAACTAGTTCTACTTTTTTTTTTACATTTCACTAGTACGTTTATATTGCATTGTTGCCAAATAATTGAACTTTGCAGCATTACTCATTTCATTTAAAATCACTTCAAGAGAATCGCTTAATAATTACAACTATTTCATATCGGATGTTTAAAAGAAGAAATTGTTAATAAGCACAGGGTTATAATTATTGTAATGAAAATATTAATTCTTATTTCGAGAGAAGAAGCTAGCAAGTGTGTAAAAAAACAACAAAGTTATGATGGAAACATATTGAGACATAGGATACATTGTCTTCGTGTGTGCAATTTCATTGGAGTTTGCTTAGACACATATATGTATTACAAATACCTCATTATCTGTATAATCTTGATTATCGTGCCCACCATAATGGCCCCCAAATCCGTTCCCACCACCTTGTGCCCCATGATGACCTCCACCTGCGTAATTTCCGGGGACGCCGTACTGATTGCTGAGGGGTGGTTCGCAGAGCACGATGCCGATGCTCGCCATTAGGGCGAACAGCACCTGTGTATAAAAATAATTATTAGATTAATAAAGGCGCATAAACATAAATGATGTGAATATAAAATATATTTTATAAGTATTTAATTTTACTAATGAGAGATAAATATTTGAATCTGTTCGAGGAGAATAATTCTATTTATTAAATGTCCAATTCTGCCTAGAGTGATAAATATTAAAAACAAAAATCAACATCGGTTATTTCTGTTTAACATCATATATATCGGCACAAAGTATTAGTTAGGACTGTCATTTATGTATCAAGTTTCTTTGCGTATTATAAAAGTAATAAGTTTCCAAAAAACAAAACTTTTTGAAAATCTCAAAATTTACAGGTTTCTATATATTGATTTTTTTATTAGATTGTTTATAGCGTTTATTGTTTTTGAATATTAAGTAATGTAAATGATCTGAATTAAAGTAATCGTGGGAACGAAAGAAATTTATCTTCGCAATGCATGCAGGTGCAGGCATCTACACGTAGATATTAACACGTATAATGTTCTCACATGCTATGTTAAACATAGAGCGAGGTAATACGCGGGTTCGAACAAAAAAGGGGGTTCGAACAAAAAAGGGGGTTTAAACAGGACTGTCAGCGGAACGCTAATTAGTTCCTAAAATATTTCCGATGACTTCCCAGGGATGCTTTCCATACGTCAGATGAGAACGTCAGATGATCAACAACGCGCACTCGTTGCGTAGGCGGGAAATTAGACTCATGTGCCTCTATCTTTTCTTCTCTCGTTTCTGCCGTATCGTGAGAAGGTGCACGATATTACATCACCGGCACTTTAAAAACTGACGCAAGACTAAACATAACGGTAAAGGAATCAGCGAGCTCTTAGGCACGTAATCCGTGACTTTTCCGCGGGAAAATGTCTTTCATACGCATGATTTTTCAGATAATTAAGTAGCTGCTGTAGTACACTAATGTCTGAGTATAAATGAAGATAAAATCTCGCGTGGGCATAAATTAGTTTCGTCGAATGTTGCAACGGTTGATTAAGCCGACACTTATAAAGGAGCGGCAATTATTCCGTTTATGCATTGTATTATATGTATTTTTTAATAATATGTTTTATATATATATATTTTTTTTAATTTAAAATAATCGCTTAATGATTATAAATATTTTATATTGCATATTTTAAGAAATTGTTAACAAGCATAGCGTTAATTATTGTGAAGAAAATTACAAAAAATATATATATTTTGTATACATAATATACATATAATCAATTAAATGTAATATACGGAATTTGATATATCCACGAGATGTAAAAATCTTTATAGTAGTTAAAATTCTACAAACCAACACCTTCCAAAAAAATTTATTAATAAAAACCTGAATCAACGGTTTTTATCCTATATCAATCAAATAACTAAATATCTCTGTTTTAGTAAATATACTAATGTATAATGATTGTGTGCATTAGCATAATTATAACGTATTAATCACAATGCATCTCAATGTACTTTATGTATATGCAACGTATGTGTACGAGTATGCAAATTAAAGTATTGTCCTAATAATACCAGTGTGTTAGTGAGTATATCACTATACTAATATTTGTTGAGAAGTATAATATATGAAAGATATCAATCTGCATTTTTCTCTTCAAGATATTCTCGTCTTAACGCTTCTTTATTTTTCGTATTATCAATCTAGTTGTTGTTTTACATAAATTGTTTTTGTATGTATCAATTTGTATCGATTTTTGTACTAAATTGCAGACATAGATATAATAAATGAAGAAAATACTTTTAAACTTATTTTGTTTTGTTTTGTTCAATCTTTAATAAAATATATATTTTACACCATTATTATAATTTTTCTTAAAAGTTAATGTTAAATTTCTGAACATTTTCAAAGCTTTAAATTAATGTCATGTGTATATTGTGTATATCATTTTTCCATAATTCAATATTTTATAAATTTACACACCTCTCACTCTTTCTCAACTACACTTTTCCCAACTACACATACATACAAAATATTAATATTTGAAATCATATATATAATCATTAATATTAATGCCACTTTCAATTTTTAATGTGAAACAAAGGAAAAGCAATAAAAGAGAAGCAAAGCAAAGAAATACAATAAAATGCAATGTACATACGCGATGCTAAACGCACTAAACGCTAAAGATATCAGATACATATCTCTAGAAAAATGTGCGTTTGACAATTGGTATTATATAGTCGATGTAAAAAGAAATCCTTTACAGCGTTACTTTAATAAACTCTACGCTGTAAAACAACTTTTCAAGTCTTATTTTATAAACTTAGAATTCTTTCAACATTAAGTAAAGAGGAGTATACTCAGAGGACGAAATGTATACTCTAAGTATTATATACAATTTACTCAATAAATAGTAATAACAGACAATAGGTGAGAAATTAATTATATAAGTTTTCAAAAGAATTCAGTTTGTATTGTTACAATTACATCCTTTCTTAATCTTTGTAGTACCTAATTTCTCACGCAATTAGTAATAAGACATTCACCTTGCTTGACTTTCCTACGCAGTACATATCCTTTCTTCTCTCTTTTAATTTTCAATTTAGACTTTAATCTTAATTAACAATTAATTTTATATAAATTAGAAACTTACATCACTTAAGTACATAGTTCTAGTATTAAAAGTTTTATGAAACAAGCTCAGATATAAGAACCCATGAATGCCAACCTAATCAACCGCATGCGTTTACCCAATACCAGATACCAACAATTAATACTGATATAATTTCGCTGGTCAATTTCATTATTTAAATACCAAAATACATGCAACAATGATTTTTATAGTTACCCGCGAATAAATAAAATACGATATCCGACACAAATTCCTTTTCACGCGTACTTACGAAATTGAACTCAGCGAAATTATATTGATATTAATCCTTGCCAGAGACTCACGGCGGATCGTCATCTCTCGCTTGGCGATCACACTTAGGACGCGGGGGAACCCCCGGAAGCACACCCGCGACCACACGGCGGAGTCAAAAGTTTCCCCGACAGAAAGATAAAGAGCTCAACTGATAGCCGATCGATTTTATCGTATCACGAGTCTGCACCTTTCTCGCGCGACGCATTTACCTGACGCACTATCAAATCCATGCTCGGGGAACGACGGAGCTCGCGGGGGTGGGTGGTGGTGGTGCGGGATACGACGCTTCGAATACCGTGCGAAGTTGAAGAAGAGCACACTGGACTGAATGCTGAAATATGGTGACGTTTCGGCGCGCATACCGGTGCTTATATAGAGAGCCCTCTTTCTCTCTCTCCCTTTCTCGTCTCTCCGCTTCCACGGAGAAGATCCGTTTCCTGTCGCCGCGGCCGCCGCCGCCGCCACCGTCGGGGGAGGCAAGCCGACGAGGGATTCGTTCGAGCGGCAGCGATAGGCAGAGTATAAGAGACGGCGGCCGCATCTACTCCAGTTCACATAGGGAGGCCGCCGTGTGGAAAGCCCGCGCTTTATTTCCCATTGTTCTCTCGGCCGCCTCGCGCGCGATTTCGGGCCCCAGGAGAGCGAGCCTAGACGAACGGGGAGCAGAGCGAATTCGAGTCGAATCGCGTCTACGCCGCGCGCGGAGAAAGCTGATTGCTTCATCGCGTGGGACAGCCCGCGGCGCGGCGCGGCGCGGCGCGCCGCTGCTCGCCTTCTTCGAGCGGACTAATTAGGCAATTGAGTCTTAATTAAGTGGCAGGACCAACGGACGCGAACGCGCGAGTCCACGAGTGGGTCCACGGGAACGAGCTCGTTAGCTACCTAGAGACGCACAGGATCCCTGAAAAGGACGCGACGTTGAAAGGGGGGGGGGGGGGTTACACAGAAGGCACTCAGAGAAGAATGTTGAGCTGTACATATAGTTGTATCAATTATCATTAATATTATAAAGACGGTCTAAAATTGATATTAATTGAGAACTGATGCAATCGAATGTATGAATGCAAATCTTAAATTAATGAGATTAATTAAAAGATATATCTTCATGGATCGTTTAGTCTAATATTTCAAATTTGAGAGATCTGCAATTTTCTACAATTCATAATTCAGAAATGGTCTTTGTTTCTTTCAAGTATAAGAACTCGTAATTAATTTTTAATTATTAACTCGAATAGCTATCGAGTTGTCAGATAAAAGTGACTTATTTTAAATACATCTATACTAATATATAAAATCCTTACGGGTGGTGTATGTTTGAACGTTAATAACTTGAAAATTATTGGACCGAAATTTTACTACAAGTATATGAAATAGGGGTAGAATGTTCTGGAATGTGCTATAGAGTGTGTATTTTTTCGTTACCGATTTTCTGGAAACCGATTTTTTTAATTCTTTATTTTTTAAATATTAAAACAATTAAAGAAATCGGTTTCCAGAAAATAGATAACGAAAAATAAAGATAGAAATAGAGGCAAAGGAAGAGGGAGAGAGAAAGAGAGGGGGGAGAGGGAGAGGGAAAGAGAGAGAGAGAGAAAGAGAAAGAGAGAGAGAGAGAGAGACTATTTGCGTGTCTTAATACACATGTCCTCCGGGGCGAAGCCCGGGTAACCAGCTAGTTATTTAATAAAATTGTGCAATTAAAATTAATAATTTTCCAGTCGTGCGTGCGTGCTGTTTACTAAATTATATGGAAATAGTTAATTTAATAGCTACTGTAGCGGAGTTAAACTGTCAAATTTAAACTGATTTGAGTGATCGCGAAGATTTTAATCCGCGAACAATCGTAGATACACGCGCGTAGATTCAAGCAGCGCGTATATGTAAACGCCCCTGAATCAGAATTACGACGAAGAGGCAGGCACAGCAGGCGCGAGTAACATCGCTCCCGTTTAGAGGATTGCGCAATCGGGGGCTTAATTATGCGGGATCCTCACACAGCGTGCCCGCTCGCCTCCGTAAATCCTGCCTTTCGATCCTCTTTGTACGCGTCGTCACCGCGCGCGCGCACGAGGAAGGGCACACGCTCATCTGGAGCATTACTAACGACGCTCTCTCTCACCTTTCATGCTTCTATTTCTTTTGTGAATACGCACGCGGATCCGCGCGTGTCCTTGAAAGATCTCCGCAATGTACGCAAGCGAGACCGGAGGGGTGTCATCATCCTCGTAATATTAATATGCCTGCACCGGCGTGCACCGACAACCGTAACGATATGCTAATGCCGCAATGTAGCTCGTTACGTCAAGCAGTTAGAACCGCGTAAGACCCAAACGGCGGACTAATCCTTTCGCTTACTGCGGATCCAATTATGGACATTACTTTATCTTCTCACGTAACATTAACAGAAATATATAAGAAAGATGCATATATATAGGATGCACGGTAGCTGAGTTCGACAAGGAAGAAGCCCGAAGAAAGGAATAACTATGGCATTTCTTTCTTATGTATGATATTTCTTGTGTTCAATAGAATTATGACTTTAGAAATGTTCTACATGTCGCAATCGTAAGAAATTCGAAGCTGAAGTTGTAAAGAAAGGCTATTTTAATGTGATTTATCTTGCTACCATATGTTACATATGACGTGCTAAAAAGATTTACTTCGTTCAGGATTAAATAGATTAATGGAACCGTCAATTTTCGAAAGAATTTAATGTGTGAAAATTAAAATTAATAAGATTTGTGTCAAATATTGAATTTATTATTAATCTTAATTTCTATGAAAACAAATTTTATGAGAAATTGAAAGTTTTAACGGTATATTTAATTTTGAATAGAATAAAATGTTTAGCATACAGGTATAGCATAATAAGTTGAAGTAACTCTTTTGTGCAATATTAATTTCAAGTCAAACTTTCGAGATTATAATTTGTAGAGTATTTAAAAAATCATAATTAATATATGCAGTTACTAAAAAACCTATTAAAATGTGACTAATGTTTTTCTTTGGTTTGAAAAAAGTTATCTTTTGTTTAACTGTATGATAAGTTTATTTGGTGACCACGCTGATATTTATCAAAAACTGAATTTCTTCTTCGACCAAAATTCCTTAACCGCACTGTAATTCTTTCGCTATATTCGACTACTTGCAATGTTTTGAGATCATATCTAAAATTAAGATTTTGTTAACATAAAACTTACTCAAAATTAATTGAATGATAATATGAAGACTCAAAATATATCATTTAAGGGACGGATGTTGATTTTGCTCTTCTCTGATTGTCTGAACTGGTTTGGAATTTTTGATGTGTCCATTTTTGTTGCAATATCTGAATGGAATTGTATGTTAGTATAGAGAGTATAAACCACCGTTCGCGTTTAATGAAGGATGACAGAAATATTGCGACGAGACTACCCAGACGACGTCATTCTTTACATGCGATACAGTCTCAGTAGAAGTTTATTTCTTTTTAATGACACACACCGCTCGTCTCGACAGTTCCGTTCGCGAATTATCCCACAATTTTGTCAACGAGTTGACGTTTCCGGAATCGTGCTTAAGTCGGCTCTGTAAACGCACTTACCGTTAGTAGAAGCGATATCACAAAAAAGTATATTATTTTGCATTGTGTGAGATACACATTTGGAATCTTCAAACGAATGAAGAACACAAAGAAATTTACGAGTAAATTTGACTAATTAAAATGCTCATCGAACTTTCGCTTTTAAAATTTCATGAAAAAATAACGAAATTAATACATGCAAATTAATACTAAAAAATATTATTTTAATTATAAATTATAATTGTAAACATTCTACATTATTATTAAATACGTAATGTATTACATTATTAATTTTTATACATTATTATTATTATATGTGATAGATCATTATTATTACTGTAACACAGGACTACGTATACCGTGCGTGCAACACGACAATCATCTTCAACGACTGTCGGGAGCTGACAGAGGGGTACCTGTGCAGGCACTTAAACTCAAGTGAGACTTTCCTAAGTGATGCGTTTCACGCGTTGCTTGCTTTCTACGGTAAAGCCGCAAAGCCACCGGCATAGGAATGCCGCGCGGTGATACAATCTGATTTAAATTTGACGCTATTTGCTCTTCTTACCTATGATTACCTAACGGCGGATAATTCCGTTTCGCAATGCAGCGCCGGCGGTCACGCAATCTCTCCCTCATCATCAGCGTCCTCACCATCGGCTAGATCGCTGCATGGAATCCCACCACTGTGCGCATAACGACGAGCTCGAATGATGATTGCCGGTTCATGCCGGATGACTTGCGAAAAGGCGCGGATGAGTAGCTTCGCCCGTCATTAGAATCGAGGGAGTGCCCTGTGAAAATCGCTCGATGATTCCCCCGAAATCAAAACCCCTAGAAATTAGATTTTTATTTCTGGCACAAACTTTTATACATGATTGATTACAATGATTGTTTATTTGTAAACTCATATATACGGGTGGAATAATAATTCTTCAATAATGCTAGAAATGTATTTTAGATATCAAATGACAGCGAGAGAACGAGAGAAAGAGAGGAGAAGAGTTATTCTCACTAAATTATTTAATTAATAACAAGTTTGACATTTTCAAAATTTTCTCGTTGATTTTTATTTTATTTTATTCGACATACCATTTAGAGAACAAATACTTCGAGCATTCCGATTACGTTGTGATGATAGTATACCATCTCGGTATACCATCAGCAACGCAGATTATTCAGTAGCCCGGTAATGACGATATGATATTTACATTTTATAAAGAGATATTTCCATGGAAAATGATATCGGAATGAGTATCAAATGTGCGGTTTCCATACATTCGACGTATGTATGCGGAAAATTGATTTGTGTTAATTTTGACGTTCCATTCGCGAGCCTATTTATACGACGTAGAAATACCTGGTTGTATCTTCATACAAGCGTGAAACATTTCACACGACTTGTTAACGTTTAACGTGTAGATTATTAAAACGTCACGCTACGTTAATTACTATTTGTCAGACTTTTTAACGAGTCAAACTGCAAGCTGTAATTTGCGAGTATTACGGAAAATCGCGCCATGGCTCGCTGAGCGATACGCAACGATGCTCTCGGAGATATACAGAGTGTGTTACCAAATTTTATTGCAGATAGAAAATGTAGTTTAGCTAGGTGAATGTGAAACATAATGAAATTGGGTAATGTGAGAAGGAAGACATAAACTCAACTTCGTTGTTATTCGCACCGCAAATATTACGCTTGTTCGGCTTGCAAAGTATCTCTTTAAATTTAAATAGATACAGATACAGATACATCACGTACATTTTTAATTTAACATTTTCTTGATATTATGTCAATTATAAAAAATAATCAATATTAGAACAAATCATCCTTACCAAATATCAAGATAACAATGCTATAGCTTTATTTTGTTATTCTTAACACGATACAAGTTTGTAAAAATATTTCGTAAGATAAATTTTATTCATTTTTTTATCCATAATTATCTATGTCGATAATTCAGTTCTCTGAGCCTCATAATATGCCTCGTTATGTATGCTATCTACTGCGGGCATAATATCCATTAATGATAACATAAGATTTGTAAATTTGCATGCAGATGAAGTTTGGAGCGTTTATTTAAAAAAATTAAAAATTGGTTTAATTAAAATAAATGATAAAAAAATATATTTATATAAAAAACTATAAAATTATAACATAAAAACCAATTTAAAAGTAATAAACAAATAACAAAACATAAAAAAGAGCAGAATAAAAAGAATAAAAGCCAGAATAAAAAGGACAAAAACGCGCATTCCTGATGTGATTTGTAATAAAATATACAAGTGTAAAAACAATCTAAGATTTTTGACTGTAAGAATAAAATAGTTTGTTAATAGTCGAGGTCTCTAAAAGATTTTTTATACATTTATATCAAATTTAAATGTCTATAAATGAGTTTTATTATCTTGTCAGAAAATATTTTAAAATTCTTGAAAACAATAGTAGATAAATAGAGAATATTAAAAAAAATTTGGATACATTTTTATAAAGTGCTTTTAAAACCAGGATTGAAATAACTGCTAAGCAACATGCGCTACGTGTCTATTTTATCGAATCGATTGTTTAAGTATAGACGCGACTGATTTTACGTCGTTACAGTCTTTCTTTTTCTGCGGGTTCATTTGGAAACACTTCCAGAGCCTGATCCTTTCATCGGCACCGGCACTAAGCACCGTAGTTCCGTCCGGCGACATGGCTAAATGCAATACACGACTGGTGTGTCTGGTAAGTTCCGCGAGCTTCGTCATCATTGGGTATTTCCAGATTGTCAGCTGATTTTGTGCATATCCGTGTCCAGAAACGATCTCTTTGTAGTTTGTAGACCACAACAAAGCGCAGACCTGAGACTTGGTGTCTATCGTATTCAAACAGCTACCTGTTATAAACCAAAAAGTCGAATAACTTGTTACAATCTTTATTTCATTCTCACTACTAATTGTTATATTCATTTCTTATTACTACGTTAAATTTAGTATGCTTTATTACAATTTACAAATCGCCAAATTCGGTAACTTGCCTACGTTGCAATTCCAAAACCTAATGGTACGATCGGCGGTACCGCCACCGCTCGCGAGGACATTATTTTGCCAAGGGCACCAAGCGAGCGCTTTTACGGCAGCTTGATGATGATTGAACGAATAAATAGGTTGTGTCTGAGAGTGCCTTTGTCCGGTGATCGACGACCAGATTTGTAGCATGTCGTCGTTGCCGCCACTCGCCAGATACTGCCCATCGGGCGACCACTTCAAGCCGCACACTTCTCGAGCGTGTGCGTTTATAGTCGCGATCAAATGATCCCGTTCCCTGATGTCGTGATGCACTATTTTACCAGACCTTTGAAACAATTACAATAATTTAACTTTAATTCTAATCTTAAATCTATCTCACGCTTTTATTTTCGGTTTTAATATCGGTTATAGTTTATTTACATTTTAATGATTGGAGTTTCCTAAAATTTTCAATGAATGTACTTAATTTTGAATTATTATTACATTCATTAATTTAATAAATAGCTCTACAAAATTATTTTTTATAAAGATTAATTAATTTCTTTTAGAAGTTATGGACAACCAGAAAAATTTGCTATCCCGCGTACTACCTGCAACCGCTTGATAGTATATGGGAATTCCAGGAGAGAGAACCGACTCTGGCTACATGTCCGTTCATGACGCGCATTATCTTCATCGAATTGCAATCCCACAATTCTGTATTTCCTTTTGTGGTACCCACTGCCAAATATGGTCTTTCTTCCTGAATCCACGCGACGGAACACACGTAATCGTTCGCCTCCAATTCAAATAGGTGCTCTGTAGTATCAGTTCCGGCGTTCCATAAGTAAACGTTAGCGTCTAACGCCACGGCCAGGATATTATTGTTCGACCAATCCACCAAGTTTAGATCTGTAAATATCATATATTTCTACTCATACATTCTTCCGCGTCTTTCAGAGAGGAGAAACGCAAGAGAGCAGGTCGCTTACAATAATTATTGATAATTTCAGGCGCGTCCAATGTTTTGTATGGGGACTGCGGTATGTATCTCGTGGAACCTCTGACGCTAGCCGGCGTCTTAGTTTGACTGTACAGGACCTTGAGGGGATTCTGATATCCCTTCGACGGCGCTGGTGCTTTAATCTGATAAGACAAAACCCTCGTATTGTTTATGTCGCGACCGTGAAGATTCTCTCCTATGAGACGCTGCATCTCCCGTTTCATAGGGCACGTTCTGTCGGCTCGGTCTTTATCTTGTTCGGCATTCTGTTGCTGAAGAATCTGAAGTAGAAAAAGAGCAATGTATAAATATAGTGTGAAATTATAACATACTGAGATAATTTCAAACTTTGTTACGAAAATGATACTCACTTTGAAGTGACTTAATTCAAAATTAGTTGTGGCTCTCGACGGGATGAATCTGTCACCTGTGAGAGGCAATTGAAATTTCGTTTTTTTCAGCAACGTATAAACATGAGGCATCTTATTTGGCGATTTCTTGGTGCATTTGGAGGGAGTTTTCTTAGTTTTGCAGTCGCTCCTCTTTATCGGGGTCTTCCCCGATGTACTGCTGGCGAAAGAGCAGCCCGTAACTTTCTTCGACGAGTTCAAGCTGATATTCACGCTGAAATGGTGGAAGGCAATTCGTGTTAGGCAAAGCCGATGTATCTGCACGCGAATTTGATGAATTCGCTCGACGTTTAAGAGTCATGTAAATTGAGTTATCAATTTAATTAGATTACCGATAAAATCCCCGACGAAATTCAAGACAGTTACCTCAAATTCGACGCCTCCATGCATTTCGTTTGTCATTGCGGGACCGCGCCTTTGATCGCGTCGTCCATGCGGGTCAGATTATCAAGCTCCTTCATGAATCTCAAGTGTGACATGACGGGTGAATAGCGCGTGTTCTCGGGGCGCACGACCGGCCGCTGGAAAAACTCTGAAATACGCGGTCCGAGAATGAGAATCGACGGACGAACGTCGAGCGCGTCGGCGAGAGATAGTCAACGCGGCCGAGAAATAACCGGCTGAAAGTGCAGAAACACAAATTCTATCGACCCAGCTGTCGATGCCTAGGATACGTGGGATACGCGTCGATCAGCGTGCCAATACTGCCACGCCAATGCCGCGTGAATTCCTCACGAGGCGAGTGCGTGGTTTAAATGGACGCGACGCTTGGCGACGTTACAAGGAGATATTTAAAAAGAACGTTAACTTTTAAACCGCCACCGATCGTTCTTGTTTTGCCCGCGCAAGTGTCGCCGCGCGCTTCCGGTTGAATTTGAAATTCTGATGTGGTGGCTAGGCGACTGAATAGTCTCTATCAATAAAATCGACAATGGTTTCGCAGTCACGGCATCACTCATTAAAATACAGCAAACAAGGAAAATGACACGACTTAACATTGTTACACAAAATATCTCGCGTAGTCTTTCAATCACATCTTAAAACCAAATAATCTATATGCCTATAGTGTAGCATTCCTCCTCTGCTCATTTCAAGATCATGGCGTTTATCATAATCGCATCACGTAAAAGAGTCACGGTGCGATCTCACTTCATAAAATATTGTACATAAAATTGTTTTTATATTTTATTATTTCTGATAAAATTTATAATTGCAAATGTTTTATGATTGTTAAAGAAGTGAAAAAGGCGTGACTGTGTGAAAGGCAAAAGAGGAGTTTTAGAATCAATTTAGATAGCATAAAGCTGGCAATGATATATTTAATATACGTTAAGCAAGTTACATTAAGCAATCTGTAGTATAGCTTATGTGCTTATGCACGACTATAGCCATTCGCGATTGATGTAATCTTTTTTTCCCGAGGGATTGTAATATGTAATATATGTCTTATTTTGATTTACACTTATCATATCCAGAGAGTAGAGGAAGAGGGAGATTGCGTTTTTTTTTATAAGTATTAATTTTCTTTACAATTTTTAAGATAAAAATTCAATATAATATTCAATATATATGTAGAAGTTTGTAAAAGTAAAATTAATACATAGTAAAAAATGTAATAACAATAGAATGAGAATGTATGAAATAAACAATGCTGTAAGAAATAATGTATAAAAATAGAAAATATATTGTACAAAACTTACACATGCATCCATTCCATTGCCATAACTATATCGTATTACATTATACAGTATTAATAACAGTAATAAATCGTTTTCTATTTGTAGTTAACAATATTACCACACAAAAATTTTCTTATATGTTATAATACTTGCAAATCGCTTTTTATTTCTTTCCAACAATAAAAAAATAATTTTAGATACTTATATATGGTAATACGATATAAAATACAAGATATAACGTTTTATTATAAACTATAATAAAGATATAACGCGTATATAATGTAAATTGCAAAACCGTTTAAAGTCACTATTAAAATCGAAATAAATTAGAAAACGCAGTAAATAATTGAAAAAAATAATTTTTAATAATAAATATATATTTATAAAAAGTATTTATAAAAACTAAAATTTGTGTTACAAATAAATCTTCATTGATATGAAGGCAGTATTGTAAGTTGGCTTTTTTCTATCCATACATTAATATCTATTTTTCAATAGATCAGTCGCATGTATCATTTTGAAATATTCAAATAGCGCAAGAGTGCAAGAACCGTATAAAATGTGCTGCGAGAAACGTTTGAAAGATTGAAAAGTCTCTTAGACATTTTTTATGGCGCACTTTAGACGCTTGTTTAACGTTACTATTGCTAGCATAGGCTGTTACATTAATTCTCTACTTTACTGGCGGTATTTTCGTCGTACTGAATGGACGGTACCATAGGCGGCTTGAAGCCGTACTCCATTTTTGATTGCCTGAAACTTCCGTGATGGTGCTGCGTTTCCGGCTGCCTGGACTTCCTCAGAGCTAACGATTGAGAGCTCGTGGAGAATTGCGGCGACTTTATTTGCGAGAACACCTTGCTCTGCGAGGTTTTGCGCGGCGGCGCAGGACCCACGTACTCATCCTTGACCGCCTGCTTATCCTTCTCCACTAGATTGTACAGGAACTGCCGTCCGAAGGACGGTACCGCGTACGACGTCGCGGACGAGTGCGGTCGCAGGATCACGTGACTGCCAAACTTCTTCGGCAGTATCACCAGTTTGATGTTGGAGAAGTGTGCCGTGGGAACGAAATTCTTGCCGACGTCGATATTGTAGTCGTACGCCGACGGTTTGCCGTAGGGAATGCTGTAAAACTGCGACACGTTTTGTAACGGCTGCGACCCGAACGTCAGGCCGCCGGCAGCACCGTGGAGATTCGCGTTCTCGCCGGCAAAGACCGCTTCCTGCGGCTTCGGGTAATATTTCGTAAATCTGGTCTCGATCGGGCCGCTGCCGTCGGTCGGCCTGTCCGCGTTCGCGCGGTACGGTCGAGAGGGCCGCGAGGAAGTCATCGGTTTCTCCGTGGCTTTTTCTATCGGCACCGTTGCGTGCGCCGGCTGCTGGTCGATTGGTGCCGCCGAGTATGCCGGGTAGCTGGCCGCTGGCAGTCTCACGTGCACCGGGTACGAAGGAGGAGGCAGCGGCTGCACTACTAATCGCTGAACCGTATATGGCACCCTTTTCTCGACCACCCGTTCGATGTGGAGCGGATAGATATGTGGCCTTTCCACCACACGGTTGAGCGGCACCTGCACGTGCACGGGATACGACTGCGGCAAAGGTACCGGTACCGGTACCGGTACCGGCACTTGCATCTGTACCTTCTTCTCGACCAGTCGCTCCACCGGAATCTTCTTCTCGATCTCGATCGGATGCGGCGCGTGAACGGTCTTCTCGATGATCTTCTCGATCGGATAAGGCCGCGGGATCGGCACCAGGAAACCACCGTTCGCGGGTGATCCTTCGGGAATTATCCTGAGAAGAAGATGCGGGACCTCCGGTCGCCTTATCTCCGGCGATCGAAATGAGTGCTGATGATCGTACGGTTGATTTGATTGCGGCTGCTGCAATTGCGAGTACTGATACGTACTCGGTACGTACGATTTTACGAGCTCGCTCGCTGTTTCTTGCCTAGTGGCCGTTCCAACGGGTTTTACGCGTGGCGGTATGCCGTTATCGTTGCCGTTAAAATTATGTCGTATATTAGATTGATCGTATAACGTGTCATCAAATTGATTTGGGCCGAACAGAACGGGACCGACAGACTGCATGCTGTTGTATTTGAACGTTGGCTGCAACTCGAGGGATGTTTGCTCGTGAGTACTCGATGAATATTCGGCGCCCACGGCCGAAGCCGTCGGTTTGCCAACGTCATTTTCGAGGGCATTGTATTCGTACTGGTTAAGCTTCTGCGGGAACGTGGACGCGTGCGCCTTAACGACGCTCTTTTCGCCCTGGTCATTACCTGGAACGGAAGTCGTATATTAACGCATTGTCTACCGCATTCCACCACGTATGGGTGAAAACGGGCAATTTCTAGTGGCGCTGATGCGTGATTTGATAATGCGAGTATTATGACGCGCATATGGCGAGATTAGTCCGTCGTTGTACGTTAGTGTGTAAGCTTGCGTCATATAGACTTTTTTCCGCGTTAAAAAAATTTGGTGAAAGTTTAATGTCGAGTCATCTCGAAATTATTATTAGGGCAATTCTCTTTTATCTCAGCTTTCATATGGGATTTTGAGCGGAATAGTGATAGTTCCGTATAAAAATGAAATATATAATTAATAAATAAAAATAAAATACAGACGTATTATTTTTACGTTAATATATTCCTATTACATTTTTCATAATTTTAATCTTAAAATGGCTTTTTATAATTGAAATTCAAGTGATTAAATGATAATTGAAGTTCAGATATACGAGTTTTCTAATATTCATTGATAATTGTTTTTTTGATTAAAATTAAACTAAAATAAAATTCAATAAATAAACGTTGAGACAATCGATCGATAAGCTTATATTACCTTGATAACTATCGTAAGTCGATCGCACTTCTGATTGCTCGATCTGATCGTACGGCTGCTCCGATCTCTGCGAACTCCCAATATTGTTCGTTTCGATGACACCGAGGTTCGTAGTCTGTTGAATGTATTCCGGGGGATAATGAATCTCGTGCACCGGCGCGGTATGGTAGATCTCGACGGACTTTTGAATCTCGACGGAGTCGTTGGGAACTTTTTGTATGTCAACTTCAGCACGCTTCTCGACCTCGTCGCGTTCAAAACTCTCGTCCTGGTAATCGATAAACGATTGGTTCCCATTGTCCCTGACAAAATCCTCATCCACAGTTGCTAGACGTTGTAAATCTTGTTGGGGATCATCTTGGGGATATTCCTCGATGTTCATCATGGCAGATTGTTCATTGTTATTTGTTAAATCTGCTTGGTTGGCGTTCACCAATGTGATCCCGACTTGCAGAGGGTTCAGCATGGCCGAGGACGTTATGCTGGCGGAAGCCGCCGTTTTGAAGCCTTCGGCGTTGGTCTCCGACATAATCTCGGCGTTCTCGACTTGTCTATAGGTTTCGGATGCATCGTCCATATAATCAGCAATCATCTCCCGTGTTTCTCTATCAGGTAAGTCGGCCACGACGATCGGGCCTGAAAATCTCGCTTGAAACGAAGGAATGATCTCCACGGTCGTCGACGTTCTTACAACGGTTTCCGATTTTTTTGCAGACTCCATAGATTTCTCTATGGTTTTTTCGTCCGCGGTATCATTACGCGCTCGAGATAATCTCGCTAGTGGCGTTGGAAGAATTTCAGGCACGACGTCGTTCTCGAGGATTGAAGCGATATTGCTCGACGGCGAGCTTTCCGTTGTGATTTTGCTGAAAACTTCATCAGAATTCTCCGCGGACGTTTTAGAATTCAACTTAATGTCGTCAGAAAACGAATCATCTGCCAAATTACTTTCCTCCTTTACTGCGAGCACAAATGGTTTCTGAGTAGCCGACGCGTATGGCCTTTTACGGGTGTCTTCATTTTCGAGAGGCGATACAGTGTTGATGTAAGGCTTCGAAAAACTCGCGTGCTCGTCGTCCTTTTGGCCCTCGCTGATCCGAATGACAGTCCTGACAATTGTTCCGTCACGCGGCTGATCCTGGACTTTTTCTCCGAAATTGCCGGCATTTTCGACAAGGAGCGCATCCTCGGTGTACCCCGACTCGTGACTTGGATCACTTGGATACTCTCCAAATGGATACTTGTCGGTTGACTCTAAACGGATACTTGTCTCGGAGAGCGGCGTCGCATAAATCGATCCTGACGAGGAGGAATCGGTCGTGGAAACATCATTCGATCCTCTCTCCTCGCTGGCGTGAACTGCTGATCTACTTAATCCGGTATTCGCGAAATCGTCAGAATGATCTTCGGTGCCTGTCTGCTCAGAACTCGTAGCTTCTACGTCCGTTACGTATGGCTGCACTATCTGCTTCCCCGGCAAATCCGTGTAATCGACAGCCTGAAAAATAAATCAGTTATAATAATTGTCTAGAAAATTCACAATCACTCGGAATAATTTTGCGATGAAAATTATGTTGGAAAATTGAAAGTTACATATATTATTTCTCACGAAATGCTATATAGAAGTAAAAATTTAATAGAACTGTCATATATATAATAAACATATTATATAATGCAAATCGGTTTTGTTAATTAAGAAAAATATTTATTTCAATTACCGCAACTTAATATACATTATATTATTACTAATTTGCATTAGCATAGTATTATTGACTACTTATTGATACATAAATATTAAATTGAATGAATTCGCGTACACTTAATTATACTGATAATTTATCCAAAGTGAATTTTATATATTTTACAGCATGTTGTGTAAAAGAACTAAAAGTTCCGAAAAAGTTGAAAAATAAAACATTAACAATGAAATATTATTTACTGTATTTTGTAATACATATATACTTTTATTTCTTAACTTTTATGTAGGTAATGATTTATAGAAATGAAATCATCAGACTCATCTGATATTAATGCAACCATGATTATCGTTTTCCACTCATCTTCATGAGAATGTTAACATAAATTAGGTTTGCGGGAAAATTTATATTACCGGCTATGTAACTCATTGCACAATATTAGGAAGCTTTCTTCTTTTCTTCATTTTCTCAAGCAGCCTTAATTATTTCGAACGCTCGTTAACTTTCCTCATTCTATCACGTTGAAATCATTCATTTATTTTGTTTTTAAACTTTTTCTGCGGTATCTGACCTGACATCGATGTTGTTGACCGGAGGAGGATACGAGATACTCGATCGTATCTAAGCGCCACGGATCTCCAAACGAAGCAAATCGCGGTGACCCAGAAGATTTTGCAAAAAGAAGGCGTAAAAAGCGCGAGGTATAGCGCACTCACGGATAAAAATCGACGACAAACGTGCTTCGACTATTCCAAGCAACGATATCGACATACTTTTTTTGCGAGATAAAAAACTAATATAGTAGCTGATATATTATACGCATGTTACATGTATATACCGCGCAAAAGTGTGATCGAAAGAACAACACTTTCAAAAAAGTTTGTAGCTAATCTTTTGATCATTTATCACGATTCGAGCGGCCAACTTTCTCGAAAACCATGACTGTTAATTATTGTCTCTTAAAGGACTAAATGGACATGGAAATCGATAAATTTGTAAAGAATAGTAAAATAAACCGTCAAAGAGTAAGTTTCACTAAGCAGATATTTATCGTTGCGAGAGATAATTAGATAATTAACCAGTTTTCGAAAACAGTTTGAGAGAAAAGCTCTGGCTATATGGAACGGACACACCCATTAAAAAGAATCTGCGGCACCCCGTAGTTTCCCATCGTAATCCCGCGCGGCGATCTTTCCGCATCGCGCGGGAGATCGGCCGGCGCGGCGCGGCGCGGCGCGCGGTGGCTGAAAATAACGCGTCTGATGGCGGTCGCCCGGCGCGAGAGAAAGGTGCAGTTACGGTACCAACGCCGATCTCCCTTTCTCCCGTGGCGTTCGAGCGAGAAGAAAGGAGAAACGAGAAAGAGATGCGCCGCATTCCTGTATCGCGCGCGCAAAAGAAAAACCAGTGAGAGTCGAGTAAATCCCGATGGTCCAGCGAGAACGAAGCGGAGCCGATACGTCCTCAATCCAACGACGGTGGACCCTTTACTTTCTCCTTATTTGCCGAAACCACATATTTTGCTTTCTTTCACAAAACACGTGTTTCTGGTATTTCTAATTGAACGCGGTTCATAGCGTAATGAAGAAGAGAAGTAAATTCGATTAGATTGAGGTTTGAAGCTATATCTCTTTGTAGAATGGATAATAATCTCGTTACGAATTTACTTCGTTCTTTTATTTATTAATATAAATATATTAAATAATATATTTAGGTATTATTGAATATAAAATTCTTTTATATTTCATTTTTCAATTGTAATTTTTATATTTCTCAACGCTTCAAATTTCGTGTAATTAATTCAAACGATTTTACAATTACCAGTTAAATGTGAATCAAGATTTGCTTAAATTTAATTGACGAAATTTAGTTGCTTAATTGTTAAATTCTTAAAACTTAATGTGGCAAAATTCTTTAACTTTTAATAAATAAATTACTTTTTATTAGAAATATGAACTATTTTTTATACAAATATAGTTATTCGATTTTGTATAATATACATATATTATACCATGTACTTTTTCTGGAAGAAATATTATTATATATAATAGTATGATATTCAGAGAATATATTATACTTTTGAGATTTGTTTGCCTTTTATGGCATTCAAATATTTTTCATATTTTGTTTTGCCAATGACCCAGTTTGAACAGTATTCTTAGTGAACTAGAAGCGTCAGGAACTTTTTGCGTGTGTTACGGATCTGCGATGCTGCATGGATGCATACATATTACGAATAAATCAAGACATAATTGACTATGGTTCGGCTTATCCGACACGGATATGGAGAGAAGTGGTGCATTAAAATAATAATAACGAACAACACACACATACACACACACAGAGAGAGAGAAGCTTTTGTGGGGCAAATGTGTTAATAAAGTAACCATAACTTCGAGGCAACTCGTCGAGGTACCAATAGTCTGATGCATCAAGAACGAGTGGCCTTATCTTTCCAGTTTGGTACATGATTTATATATACAAACACATCGAAAACAACTTTCTCCATATATTATTTCCCTGTCATAAGAAAATAAATAATCATCAAGTTATATCTGCATATTTTATTAATCAAATCAAAATAATAGAGAATGACTCATCTTAACGCAAATGCATATCCTTTTCTCAATCTTCTTTCTTTTTTTTTGTTACCCAAGAATGTCGCTAAATGAATCGAAAGAGTAAAATTGAAAAGACTCGCACGATGCAACATTAATCTAACCGATTTTTTTCACGACTTTAAAATAGTCGATCGTAGATATAATTTTCTCAGCTTTCCGACCGGAAAATTTCAGTCGCGCAGCTATCAATCGTACACTTGACAAACGTCGATCGATTCGTTTCCCTACGTTGCATGACATTGTGTAACATACGATGGTGCGCGATGGTGCATTTCGTTGGACGGTAATCACCGGCGCAGCGAACGAATTTACGTCCGCGTGTGGCCACTTTCACTGGCGAGTTTCCTTTTAACGCGAAAAAAAATACACGCTCTTCGTGCCCGTCGGGCGCATTCTCCGCCCGTTGTCGCATTTTACCTTGTCCCTGACAACGTTCCGCCAGTGCGCGCCTCTTAATTCAGCCACGGTATTTGTACAATAGCAATTGCATGAATTTGACCCGGAATGCGCTCGAAACAACTACGATTAAATCACCCGCTGACGCGACTCATGACTGCCCGACGCGAAATTTTCACCGTTTATCCTTAAACGGTTTGAAGCGTGTTTTTATTTCGCGTGAGAGTATAAAGAAATCTGGAGATTTCAATTTTATTACAGGAAAACGCGTTCACTTTCAATGAGCAAACTGTTAAATTAAAAAATTAATATTTATCTCATAAGCACTCAAAATAAAAAATGTATGTGCTAATTATTTTTCACATATACATACACGCACACACAATGGATCGTTCTTAATTGAAGAAAATGAATAGAAATAGAAAGGGAAAGAGAGAAGTTTCTGTTTTGCATGCAAAAATAATTGTCAATTTTATGATGCTTTTATAAAGTTTGAAACTCTCATTCTTTATATTATTTTATTTTTATATTAATTTTGAAACAATGTGATTATTTTTTCTTCAGCTTATTTTATACGTGGTATTCCTGACAATACGATTAACATTTATGAATCTCTTCTTCAAAATGACAATGATATTACATCCGTAACAAACTTCTTGGATAATTTTATATTCTATACTAGAAATTTCTTGGCAGGCAAAGCAAAGTACATTCTGACACGAAAATTTCCAAAGTATGCAAATAAAGATGTACGCGAAAGTATTCGACTTTCCTGATCACTATTTTCTCTGGAATAATTAAATTTCAAAATTCTAATCATTGGCGTAAACTCATCTAATTTTATAAATTAATTAAATAACTTTTGTATTTATATATATTACTTGTTATTTATATAAAATACTTAATTTTGGGTTAATTTATATTTTATATACCTATTATTCGCGAATTAGAAATATCTCGTTTTATCGATAAATTTTATCGTTATACACAGCGATGTGAATGGTGTGAAGAAAAATTAATTGTTCGCGTTTTTCAATGGAACGGCTGGCGCTTCGCGAAAGACATTTTAGAAAAGGTGGGAACCGCAGGCAATGAACTATTTCGTGTGTGGCACAAACCACGTTGCAAGTGAAAATGTTTTCTTTCTCTCTCTCTATTTCTCGAGACCACGACATTCACTCAGTCCACGCTAGCTCCCAGCTGTAATTCATCTCGGCTCGTCGCGCCTATACGTAAAGTAGCACTTGAATGACGCGCTGCAAGTAGATCGAGGTTAAAGATTTCTATGCCCCAAGGTTAAGGATGTTTGTAAGTACTCTATTCGCCTAAACTCTAGGGCTCATCCTTACGGCCCCCCTACGGCTGTAGCTGTCGGAATTAACAGAAGAAACTCTGTTGACGAGACACGCGCTTCAATCATCTTCGAACTTTCTCTACCATGTATTGGAACCATCGATCTAGATTTAATTACGAGTGTTTTCGATCGTACAGTGTTTTTGACCATCCACAAAATCACTTTCTCGGTTTCATATTAAAACGTTCCAAATTCCGATTAGAAATAAATTAAGATAGAAAGAATTTGCATCTGTGCACAATATTTTTCTCGTATTTTTTTAAGGCTTGTATGACTTTTGGATTATTCATTTTTTTTGCTCAAAACTGTTTAAAGTAACTAAAGATAAAGAGCAATTGTAACTTTTGATATAGATATATAATTTATTATAAGTAAATAACAAAGCGGTATATTTTAATAACTTTCCCAGAAAAATTCACTGCTAGTGATTTACATAATATAATACTATTTGCCGAGTTTACCTTTTCATTATTCGAATTTGCGGTGTTATGTTCCGAAGATGCAGTTACGAATGCCGCCCATGTTATAAGAGCAACCTGTAAGGAGAATAATTATAATACATTCCGTGCGTCAAAAAAATGGCACAGTTATCTAGATTTTAATATAAAAGTATAGATAACCGTAAATTTATAAAATGCAGTTTGTCGTAAAAATACAGTATAATACAATTTAATTTTTGGAAAAAATTTTCATCTTACAGTTTTTTGTATTTATATCTGTGTATAATAATAGATAAATAAAATAATAAGATTTTGAGACGATTAAACTACATTTTTATTACATAATAAGTTTCATAAAATAAAATTTTTTCCCTATGTTTCTTTTAATAAAAGTAAGATGTATCATCATAATTATTCATTGACTTTAAAGATTACAGTTAACATAAATTAGTCTAAGGTATTAATCTAACGTAAATAAATATATGTGTAGAAAGTCATGTAATATATAATCAATTAAGATAGTTTTAAATTGCTCTGTCAGCACTTACTCTTAATTAACTTATAATTAATATAATAAAGTTAAAGTATGGAAATTAGATTTTATATATTATATTTTTAAATTTAATTTTGTAAACGAGAAAGACTCTATTTTTAGATTCGACAACGTTTTGCAATGTCGTGACAATTCGACCATTGGTTTTGGTCAGATTAATCGTCAAAACTTTTTCGACCATGAGTCAATTTAAAAACCACTAAAACCCATGGTCGAAAAAGTCTTG
>NW_020216095.1:0-3367 GCF_003070985.1 Temnothorax curvispinosus | reverse complement strand
ATAATGGAAATTCAAGAATTAAAATTATGTACATAATAAAAATTCAAGAATTAAAATTATGTACATAATAAAAATTCAAGAATTAAAATTATGTACATAATAAAAATTCGAGAATTAAAATTATGTACATAATGGGAATTTCGAATAAATATTATGTCTTGACATAATAAAAATTTCTTTCAAATTAAAATTTTATATGAAATCTAGGATTGAAATGATAGTAGCACGTAATTCTAATTTTCAATTTTCATTATGTCATGGCATAATTTTTATTCACTGAAATTCTATTAACCATGACATAATGTTAATTCGTGAATTTTTATTATGTTGCAGCATAATTTTAATTTACTGAATTACTATGATAGCTTACATAATTTAAATTTCTGCAATTATTATTATGTTACGACATAATAAAAATACATTAATATTATCTCATGACATAATAAAAATGAATTAAAATTATGTCTTAACATAAAAGTAATTCGACATATAAACTGTACCTTTCTCTATATATGGCACGCCGTTTTGCTATTTATTCATAAAATTTTTATTTTGAATTAATTTTACGTGAATACATAATTTTAATTCATTTTTATTATGTTATGACATAATAAAAATGGTTCCGAAAAACTATCTACTTCAGTTTAAATCAATTACTGAAATTTTATTTTAGATTAAAAAATCTTATTAATAAATAGCAAAACGGCGTGCCATAGGATTCCGTCTTGTACAATATATTAAAGGTCAAGGTTAAGATCAAAATCAAGGTCAAAATCAAGATCAAGAGCAGATCAAAGTCAAGGTCATCAGTAAATTAACCTTTTTTTATTTTTTATGTATTTTATAATAAATTTCAATTGATAATATGAATACAGTATCCTATAATATCTTTGTAACATTGAAAGATAATTTATAAATAAAATTTATAAATATTTATTCTAATTTAAAATTTTACATACTTTTAAATTTATTATATAACATTTGTCTTAAAAAAATGAATTACTAATAAAAATCAACATATAAATATTGTTCACTTAAATATATTTATTTATAAAATACAATCATTTTTAAGGTATATTTGCTCAGTCAAATTGTAGGAGCAATTTGCTTTAATTGAAAATCTGATAACAAACGGTCCTTTCGTATCTCTGGTAACTGTGCAATTTGACTTCCGTCTATTATTCCTTCTTTTTCTCGAATTGATTTCATTATTTTTCTGACACAATCAACAAAAGTTAACTCGTTCCCATAAGTTTTGAAGATTTTACAAACTTCTTGTATAAACCATGAGCCTGAATAAATGATAAAGTATAAAATAACATTAGGCTATAATTCGAATTCTCTTATATTTATCATATGTAAATTTCTCTAAATTTTTATTTTATACAATACTAACTTATATAATTCAACATTATATGTATAATATTAGTCTCTACATTCTTTATTTATTAAAGATTTAATCATTAATATAATCAGTAATTAAAAGTACGGAGTCACGAACAAATAATTTAATCTGAATAAATAAAGAATATAGATATCTGCATGTAAAATATAGCTTAGTTATTTACCTTCTTCTTTATGACGTATTGACAAAAAACCTTGCATGGTCGACATAAACATGAAAAAGTTTTCAAATTGGCGTATATCTTCTATAGGCGCAAGAGAATCAGATAAACCGTCTGTTGTCAAGCAATTATTTGTACTTCCTAGAAGTAAAAGTTACATAGTAGGTACACAAATAACATTTTATGGAATGTGTATTGCGAGAAAAAAAAATAAACATTTAACTATTATCTATTAAAACATATCTAATAAATATAAACTACAGTATATTAAAGAAAATTTTTCGCATTTCTTTTAAAATTATAAAAAAATCATTATCAATAAACACAAAAATATCTTTAATTTTTTGTAATACTTTGTATTTACAATAAATAAAAGTACCTTCGCTTGTCTGAAGCAAAAGCTAATCGTATGTTTCGGCCTGTATTACGAGCGGTATTCAGGTGTTATTAAAGAATTTTACATTAAATTGTGATCCATTTTAATTCGTAGCCAACATTTCGACCTACTTTGTCTTCTAAACTGTTGTTACATTCGAGTTAATAATATTAATGTCTATTGAAGCTCACATAAGAAAATTATATACAATAACATTAAATTTTGATAGTCATCGTCGGTGATGCGTCACGCAAGCAAGGTCAAAGTCGTGCTCATATTAGCGCTGTCATCAAGCACACATTAAAAAGTTACCGATTACATTATCGCGGTTGACAAATTCGTATTCGTTACTTTCCTTGTAGCAGCAGTCCTCTATAAGGCCTGACACAGCAGATATAGTTATGCAGGATTTGGAAGAGGAGATGCTTAAATCACTAAACTTCCGAATCCCATTTTACCGTCGTTACGTAGATGATGTCGTACTTGCAGCACAAAGGACAAGCATTGCTGACATATACGATCGTTTCAACAAATATCATGAGAGACTTAAATTCACGATTGAATATGAAGAAAATAGATCTCTTAGCTTTTTGGATCTGAAATTGATTGTGAGTAATAATAGGATCATTACAGATTGGTTCCATAAAAAAACTTTTTCAGGCAGATATGCTTGTCCTTCTTTTCAAGCCATCCCAAACAACAAAAATTAGGAACAATATACAGTTTCGTGGACAGAGCCATATTGTTGTCTCACCCTGTTTTTCAGAAAAAATCTATCATTGATTGTTGACATTTTATTAAATAATGGATATCCGGTGGACTTAATATTCAGACAAATCAATTTGAGAATTAAAAAGCTCCATTTCAACAAAAGAAAACCCGCGGATGAAAATAATATGGATGACAGCGAAAGTACGGAGGGGGAAAAAAGAGATACATCGCCCTTCCGTACTTAAAATCTGCTTCTGAGATCATTGCGGCATCGGTCGATAAAACGAATCTGTCCATAGGTTATAGAATTATCAAGAAACTGAACAATTTAGTTAGGGTCCAAAAGGACAGGAATCCTCATTTTAATAACAATAATGTAATCTATAAAATCTGCTGCAATGATTGTAATGCATCATACGTGGGTCAGACTAAAAGACAGCTAAATACCAGACTGAGGGAGCATAAATATAATGTTAATTTAGACCCGTCCAAACATTCGGTAGTCTTTGAACACATCACCTCACTTAACCATTCGTTTAATTGGGATGAAACACGAATTTTAGATTATGAGGGTAAATATAAAAAAAGAATTATCTCTGAGATGATCCACATAAAGGAACAAACCAACGGAATTAACTTGAACAGAGATACCGAATCATTGGACAGGGCCTATTTTGACATTCTAAGTGAACTATCTAACTTTTAACATTAACAT
>NW_020216094.1:0-1174 GCF_003070985.1 Temnothorax curvispinosus | reverse complement strand
TAGATGCGAACGGAACCTTGATCACGCGCGTCGCGATGGATCGCAGTATGAGAGAAATGATAGCGCTTTTAAAGTAAGAAGAAGAGAGAAAGAAGTGCCACGGTAACTCGCGCGTAACGACTAAATCTGTACAAATTTGTACTTTGCGTCCCCTGCGGACGATTGATCTAAATCACTCCGATTTTTTTTTCTTTATAAGTAGCAAGTGCACTTTCCAATATCTTCCTCGGATTAAAATCGCACTGATGCATACGCGGATGATGTACGTTGGGGTATTTTCTATTTAAAAAACTTTCGGTGATTTCTGGCAATGTTGGTCGATCTGCGTATTGTACACTTTACTCGTACTTGATCGCGCGTAGGAAATGTAAATTAACGATGCAAGAATAAGATTTAAATAAGAGTAAAGTGAACAAAATACGAAAGCTTGACCGCGCGTTTCTCATCCAATTGTCCTTCCAAGCTCTGCCTGGTAGATTGAAAATCGGATGAAACGCAAAAATAATCGTTTTATTTAGTATCTTCCCTGCGTTTGTGTTCGTTCCTTGATGCCTAATATAATGAAATTAATATTCGTTTTCAGTTAATGTTTCAGATTCGTACAGTTTACCTTCGATCGTAAATACATCATCTCAACTCTTAAGGTGCCTTTTCACGTTAACGCTCGACGCTCATTTTTAGCAAGTAAAAATCTTCAGAAATAATATCTTTTATTTATATATATATCCATAAAATATTATTACTTGAAGATATTACTTGAAAATAATTAATATTTTACGTATTTTAAAGTCTATGTTTGATTGTACTGGGACGATTAACGACGATTCAGCGACGACGCTGAATATTAAACAAATTCAACTTCATTTCTTTGACGCTAGCGTCAAAGCGAAACCACCACGTTCACCTTGTTGACGCTCATTTTCAGCGTCTCATGAATTGGCACCTTTAATCGCGTTTATCAACTAACGAAAACAAAAGTAGCAAAAGAAAAAAGTGAAGAACACACGAAGGGAATAAAAAATTATTTTTTACGTTGTATGTAATTTATAGAATGATCCGAGAATAGGGGAATCATGTGTCTAAGTGAGGCGTAAAGCCTGTTTAATCGAGTTGGAAATAGCATGTTGATGTATCAGTTCTTGCGGAGCATGTGACACATGATGAAATATGCTGT
>NW_020216093.1:907-3876 GCF_003070985.1 Temnothorax curvispinosus | reverse complement strand
GAGTTCTATCGAAAACTATAAGGGTCCGAAACGCTCCGACCAATATTTCAAAAGTTACAGCCCTTCAAAGTATCGCGCCTAAAATTAAAAAATTATTTTACCGGAGTTCTCGCGGGAGTTCTGGTGGCCCCCGAGGAGTTTTATCGAAAACTATAAGGGTCCGAAACGCTCCGACCAATATTTCAAAAGTTACAGCCCTTCAAAGTATCGCGCCCAAAATTAAAAAATTATTTTACCGGAGTTCTCGCGAGAGTTCTGGTGGCCCTCCGAGGAGTTCTATCGAAAACTATTAAGGTTCAAAGCGCTTCGACCAATTTAAAAAAATTACCCCTCGGGACTTAAAATATTTTCGAGTTTCGGTACTTTGAAAGGCTGTAACTTTTGAAATATTGGTCGGAGCGTTTCGGACCTTTATAGTTTTCAATAGAATTCCTCGGGGGACCACCAGAACTCCCGCGAGAACTCTGGTAAAATAATTTTTTAATTTTAGGCGCGGTACTTTGAAGGGCTGTAACTTTTGAAATATTGGTCGGAGCGCTTTGGACCCTAATAGTTTTCGATAGAACTCCTCGGGGGTCACCAGAACTCCAGCGAAAACTGCCGATTTCCGAAAAAAAAATTACCTCTCGGGACTTAGAATATTTTCGAGGTGCGGTACTTTGAGGGCCTGTAACTTTTGAAATATTAGTCGGAGCGTTATAAAACCTATAGGGAACTCTAGTACTCGTCGAAATCTTTCTGAATCTACCATAAAAAATTGATTTAAAAAAAAAAATTTTTTGTTTAACTTTGACATTGATTTTTGGGTTTATTTGAACGGAACTCTTTTTAAAACCTATAGGGAACTCTAGAACTCATCGAAATCTATCCGGAACTACCATAAAAAATTTATTTTCTCAAAAATGGGAGCGCCGTGAAGTTAGCCC
Organism: Temnothorax curvispinosus; assembly: GCF_003070985.1. Classification (NCBI taxonomy): domain Eukaryota; kingdom Metazoa; phylum Arthropoda; class Insecta; order Hymenoptera; family Formicidae; genus Temnothorax; species Temnothorax curvispinosus. The sequence continues at coordinate 2,950 of NW_020216093.1, read as the reverse complement.
CCCCTCCCCATTTTTAAAATCGTGTTTTCACCACTTTAAATGACGGAACTCTCTTTAAAAACTACAGAGAACTTTAGAACTCTTTCTGGGGAATCCAGAACTCTAATAAAAATTTCCAAATTTTGAAAAAGAGGGCCAACTTCACAGACATTTAGCTATTAATGTTTATAAGCGGTCACGAGCAACAACAGAGAGATATTGAATTAAAATAAAAACAATTTCTTAAATAAACAATACACATGCTTAACGTATTGACTGTACTTAGTCTTCTTCGGAACAGATTACTACGATAGAAGAAGATAAATATAAAAAAACATGATAATTAATGTTCAAGTTTACATACTAAAACATTAAACATTAGTCTAGACTAAAACATTAAACAATCATCTAATAATATAAACAAAGTAAACAATAATCTAATTAAATCACAAATATAAAAATGCCGGAATAATCGAATAAAACCATAACAAGATAAATTTATATTTATATTGAGAAGTGGTAAAATCTCTTCTGTCAGGAAGAGAATGTAAAGAATTATTAACGGAGGTATTCTGATTTAATTTAAAAGATCTTTAAAATATATATTTTTCAGGAACTTTTTATAGGGAAACGAAGAAAGTGAATAACGTTAAACTTTACATGTTCTCTCTTCACCTTATTTTAAAAATTTATTTTTATTTTTTAATTAACAAAAATGCTCTTCTTTTCTGTTATATCCTGGTCACCATAAATGACAGACGGTGTAAATAATTCTTGCTGTTCTAGGTATCTGAAACGTAAAAACCAAAAATTTTCTTATTCAGAAGAAGTATATGTGGCTATAGTCTGAACTAGAACTAAACCAATATTTTCATTCTAGGTTCTAGGTGGCTTTTTTATCAAAAATATTATTAATCAATATTAAATAAACCATTTACGATCTGAGCTTAGATTTTATAGTAGCCTAATAATATTTTTTATATACTATATTTACATATTTTTCCAACTTTAATCAACTATAATACGCGCCGATTAACTTGTCAGACTTACAACACAGCTCCTATTGGATTAATAAAATCCCCTCACACCCCTCTAATTAAATCGATTTAAATAATAGTAAAGAATTTACTACTCCAACAGGAGCTGTGTTGTAAGTCTGACAAGTTAGTCAGCGCGCAATTTATTAAGATTGGAAAAAATATACGTGTAATTATACATAAAAAACATTATTAGGCTATTAAGATCCAAGCTCGGATCGTACACGGCTTATTTAATATTGATTGATTGTGTAACGGTCATAAAACGGTCTTATTTCTCTTATATTATTAAAAATCAGAATAATAAATTTATTTCGCCAGTGAATAGAATAACAGTTAAAGCAGCTTAAATCGACAGGTATCAGAAACGTAAAAACCAAAAATTTTCTTATTCAGAATAAGTGATATGGGTTATCGTCTGAACTAGAATAAACATTTTCTTTTAATAAAATACTAATAAAATTTTGAAAAAAGTTGTAATATTTTAAATAAAAAAGCCGCTCAGAATGAAAATATTGATTTAGTTATAGTTCAGACGATAGCCACACTTCTGCAGAATAAGAAAATTTTAGCTTTTAGCGTTTCAGATACCTAAAACAGCTAGAATTATTTACATCGTCTGTCATTTATAGTGACCAAGATATAACAGAAAAAAGAGCATTTTTGTTACTTAAAAAATAAAAATAAATTTTTAAAATAATGTGAAGAAAACATGCAAAGTTTAACGTTATTCACTTTCTTCGTTTCCCTATAAAACATTCCTGAAAAATATATATTTTAATGATCTTTTAAATTAAAATATCTCCGTTAATAATTCTTTATACATTCTCTTCCTAACGTGTGTGTGAAGCTATCGTCTCATTTTGCAGAAACTCACAAATTATTGAGAGTTCTGGCTTCTTTCAAAAAACGCGTCAGTACAAACTGAGACGCTATGTTCACGCAGCGTCTCATTTTGTCCTACACAAGTTCCACCACTGTATCTCATCAGATTTTGCAAGATCTATAGTTCTATAACAGTTCTATA
>NW_020216093.1:0-897 GCF_003070985.1 Temnothorax curvispinosus | reverse complement strand
TCAGATTTTGCAAGATCTATAGTTCTATAACAGTTCTATAAAGAGTTCTGCCATATAAAAGCAAAAAAATTAATTATAAGGTACTAAAAAAAAATTACAATGCAACGAGTATACCGGTTGAGATGCCAGTTGAAATCTCGGAGTTCCGGTTTATGTAAAATATTTTTCGAGTAGTTTTGAGCATATTGAAACATTTTCTAAAGAGTTCCGAGCGTTAGAATCTTTGTGTTATATTTAAAAAAATTAATATTAACCGAAAAGTAATCATGACAGAAGAAGATGAGACGCTGTGCGAAATCTCGGAGTTTTGGCTTATATAAAATATTTTTCGTATAGTTCTGAGCATACTAAAGCATTTTCTAAAGAGTTCCCGCCACTAGCTACGTTGTATATATCTGTTTATTAACTTTAGCAAACACTAGCTACGTTGTATAATTTTTAAATAAATTAATACCGCTCAAAAATCAGGAATTTATCGAAAATAAGGTGAGAAGCTGGCCGTATTTCTGCAGTTCTGTGAGTTCTGCTATAATTCTCGTGTAGTTCTGAACGTGTTCTAACGTTGTCCCATTTTATTCTGGCAATAAGCATTATTTATTCATTTTTTAAATAATTCTTATCGCTCGAGAAAGACCCTATTCTCGATAAATTCCTGACTTTCGTGCGTTATTAATTTATTTAAAAATTATACAACATTGCCAATGCCCGGAACTCTTTAGAAATTGTCTTAGTATGCTTAGAACTGTACGAAAAATATTTTATATAAGCCAGAACTCCGAGATTTTCTACAGCGTCTCACCCACATACCCGTAAATGCGTCTTTCTTGGTCGATAAAAATTATTTAAAATAATGAATAAATAATGCTTATCGTCAGAACTCTTTAGAAATAAACGTTA
>NW_020216092.1:0-4242 GCF_003070985.1 Temnothorax curvispinosus | reverse complement strand
CCCGGGAATTTTCATCTTTACACACGGCTTACACTCCCTATTTTATGTTGCAAGTGCCTGGAAAGTGGTCTATCACGCACGCGTAGCGTGCGTAATGGGGCACTTTCCATGCACGTGTTGCATAAAATATTAAACTGTATGATACGATGAATACATTATCATTAATCATGGCACATCTTTGGAGTAAAAATAATGTCAAAAGAAGGATAATAACGCGTCTTCGTTCTTCCTATTCATGATACGGTATACTCTCACACCACGGAATTATCAGTGCTATTACTCTTTAGATTTACAATTGTATGATACAGTTATAGAATAACATTTGCACGTGTATAATACAAACTGCAGAATAGATTCATCAGGACTGCTTTCATGGAAGAAAGAACTTTGCTGATATTGTATTTCAGCATATAGAATATTATACTATAATACACAAAATGTACACGAATTAGCGCCTTACTTGGAATACATCCTCACAACCAGTTTAACACACGTGTGTCATACAGGTAATGTCCATGATACCTATATATTCCACAAATATCTTTTTTCGAGTAACAACGTGCAATAGATTTTCTTGTAAGCACCAATTTAGAATCCACAGATTCCTTATAGTTATAATATAGTAGCAGTATAATCTGACAGTATTACTTTTCTTATCGGATAGGTCGGTATAATCTTTCTAGAATACCTCTTGTATTGTATAGATTATAGATACAGAGTAGGGCACTTAAAGTGCCCCACTTTCAGAGATAACAGCTTGTAACACTCTAAGGACCAGTTCCACAAACGTCGGTTAACTCTTAACCTTAGGTTAACTTACTCTTCGTCTCTTTCTAAGGGAGACGTTAGAAAGAAACAAAGGATAAGTTAACCTGAGGTTAAGAGTTAACCGACGTTTGTGGAACTGGCTCTAAATGTCCCACCTTGTACATAAGTGTCAATTAAAATTGACTATACGCACATCTAGATCACAATGCAAAAATATCAGTTGTAATGCCGTAGCCTTGCGGCCGTTGGGAATTCTGTTTTTGCATAATACGTACAATTTAGTCTAAATTTTAAAGCTATTGTTATAATTCATCATCGATATGTTTAGCTCTACACGATTTTGGTTTAGCTTCCTTAACTTTATCTTCACTCGTAGACCTTTTCTCATCGTATTTTACTTTATTGGATACCGTGGTACTATGTAGCATATCTGTAATTTCTGATTTTTTTTCAAGTACTTCTTCGTCGTTAACAGCCCACACAGGCTTTTCAAAGTCTTTCAATAAACCAGTGGATATAACTTTGCTTTCAACTGGATCTCTTCTATTAGATGATTTTGTTCTTAAATCAGCCTCGTAACTATGCTGTACATCGCTAATGTCTTTTTGTAATTCTTGTAATAAAGTATGTTTTTTATTGGGAGACGCTCTCCTTATATCGGAGGTATCCGTTGCCACAGACATGCCAGAAACATGAATCTTTCCGGTATCACTCGATGCAGAGTCCGCAGATGACTCTTCTTTTCGTTTGCTTTCTTTAGTGGCTTCTTTGAGTTTTGCATCCACTACTTTTGTTATTCGCAGAAAGTCTATATCTTCCTGAATGGTACCTTGAATGTTATTCTTTCTGCTTTCGCCTTCGCTCTGATTCTGAGAAGAATGCAGAGTCATTTCGTCTGATTTGACGACATTCTTATCCTTCTTACTTTCTGCCGCGATGTTTTTCGATTCGTCGCTTATATCTTCATATCTTTGCAAGATATTTTGATCAGAATATTTGACAGCTTTTTCTATTTCAGTTAATATGAAATATTCGAAATCTTCCAGCTTCTCAGCACTCGATTCCTTAGTTTTTTTCAAGACTTTAATGTTTTTACTTTCCAGTTCTAATTTGTCTCCACTACTGTCGCTAATAAATTCCGCAACTGCCAAATTATTTTCTTTGGTTTTTCCAAGTAGATTTTCTCCTTTATCTATATTTTTTAAATTCTTTTGCAAATCGGCGATCAGTATGTCGTAATACGAGCTATCTTCTACTCCCGATTTCTCCAGATGCCTCTGCACTCCATCAATTAATATTTCTTGATATGTAGTATGGACCTCTGCGTGAATACGATCCAAAAGGGCGACATGTTGATTGACAATCTCATCTTCCTCATCAAATAAGTCAATTAATAAGTGACGTAAGAACGAATAATTTTCCACTTGCATGATGCCAGATTCCGAAATTTTTAGCAGCTGTTCCATTTCCGGCCTTACAGATTTCATACTCTTCAATTTCGTAGCTACGGTCTTTAAATTCAGCACCATAGTGTCCATGTTAGTAAGTAAATATTGTTTTAATAGCTTCTGCTTGTTTAGTTCCAGTAACTGTCCCATCTTTTTAATAGACGAGTTTGGCGCGACCACAAGTAGCTCGCTTAAGAACCATCGGACTTTGTACGATAATGACGTTTGGGTAAGCCACGTTTGGGTAACACCACGCGCCTTGTTAACCCAATTATAATAGCTTTCCAAGATGAAACTTCTGATTCTTATACCTTTGTTTACTTTGGTGTTGAGAAATATTTGATTGACAAATACTTCTTTCAACTGATGCCACAAGATCTCTATCGGTGTAGAGGCAGGTTCTAGGACAATAATCGTAGCTTCGGATGCGGCAGTAATTCTGACTTCACCACCAAGCGAATCCTTGACAATATCTGCATGAAAATAATGAAAGTCAATAGCGTCCTCCTGGTTTTCTTGTGATTCAATTACGGGAATCATCATATCCAAATTGGATGCGATAGCTGTCGCCTATAAATACACAGAAATTTCATGTTTTTTTAAGTTTTAAGTTTCAAGTTTTATAAAATATAAAATATAATCGTGGTTAAAGACTTTAAACAAAGAAAACACCAAACAAACCTGTGGAGTCATGTGTCGATTAAGAAATGATTTTAATGATCCTTTCAAACGTTCGAATAGTGATAGATCAGTAGGTGCTTTAAGCTGAATTTCCTCCTTTGAAGAATATATCCCTGTAATCACATCTATGTATGAGGAAAGAATATAATTAGTGTTATATAATTAGTATTTTATCAATTCAGAATAATCAAAATAAACTGTAAGTATGTAAGCTGATTTTTAACTATAAATTCTTTAAATACTCTCGACTTAATTTTTTTTTTTTTTTACAAAAATATAGAGATACCAATAACTATTTTATTGCAAGAGATAATTTAAAAATAAAAATTGTTCGAATAAGTCCCAAAGCAACTATAAAAATGTTTAATTTTTAAATAACATTGAATAAATTTTACTTTAAGAAATTCTCAAAACACATCTCATTATTAAATAGAACTGTTTAAATGGAAATTAAAAAATTATGAAAAGATAGACAAAGCATCATTAAATTTTCACAAAAGAGAAATTTAGATTGAAAAAAAAAAGTTAATGTTTATTATATCTTATTATTCAAAATGCATATATTTTACATTTAAAAAATAATAAAAATACATTACTGTGTAAAGTTAAAATATATGATTGTTCTCACAAGGGAAGGGTCAACCCTCGGGGTCACCGATTTTGTCGAAATTTTACTAAAATGTAGTATTGATATAGAAGTGACAAATGCTGTACGGAGACAATGCGCTTCTCAACCGTTGCCGAGAAAAAAAATAAAAATATATAAAAATAAAAAAAATATAAATAAAAAATTATATATATATTGGCGGGGATATATTTACATAATATTAAAAAAATTGTATGTATATTTATTGGATTTATTAGTTTTGTATAGGTATAAAAAAAGGTTACAATAAAAAAGGCGTACAAAAGAAGAATATTATAATAAAATGATTGCGATTATTCGTCGTCTTGTTCTGTAACTTTACAAACTTTAGAGTGATTAAAATAAAAAAAAAACGAGTGAAACATAGAACTGACTTACACCAAGCACACTTTATAAATCCAATTTTTTCGCAAGCACATTTTGTTTTTAATAATAAGACAGGAAAACACACGTCATTAACATTCAAAAAGCTCGGCCGTTCGCTCGTCAGTTTTGATGCAAATTATGCGTATTTAATCATAAGTGAAAATACCGGAGCATTTAACTGATGCAATATTAAAGAGTGAATTTTTATAACATCTTCACGAGATGCTATTTCTCTTTTTTGTTGTAGTAATATAGGAGCATTCTGCAAGCGCTTAAGAAGAATGCTCCTATATTACTACAACAAAAAAAGAGAAATAGCATCTCGTGAAGATG
>NW_020216091.1:0-4328 GCF_003070985.1 Temnothorax curvispinosus | reverse complement strand
GGGCTCAAGCAAGCGTCTAAGGAGTGGCACGACAATATTTCTGCAGTTTTACGAGCCGCAGGTTTGAGACAAAGTCAAAAGGATCCGTGCGTATTTATCTACTGTCAAGGTCGCGTAATAATCATTTTGGTTCTGTATATTGATGACGGATTAATTTGCTCAAATCACAAAGAAATGACTAAAAAATTGTTAAGAAAACTAGAATCAAACTTTGAAATAAGATATAACAAGGCTGAATATTTTATAGGTATCCAGATCGAGAGGGACAGAAGTCTTGGAGTGTTAAAGCTGCATCAGACTGCCTATGCGCAAAAGGTTCTAAGCAAGTTCTCTCACGCTAACTGTGCGCCATCTTCTGTGCCTGCCGATCCTGGAATGAAGTTTACAGCGAATAACGACGAAGAAGATAGTAATTGTTACCCGTATAGAGAAGCTCTAGGGTCAATTATGTACTTAATGGTAATGACGCGTCCGGATTTAGGTTACATTATAAGCGTTTTGAGTCAATACGCGAGTAAACCAAGCAAAGCGCATTGGAATGGGATTAAAATAATATTGCGTTATATTAAGGGGACGATCAGCCATGATACTGTGTATGGCATCGGAAATAAGGACTTAAAAATTACTGGTTATTGCGATTCCGATTACGCTGGTGACTTGGATACTCGTGTAAGCACCACAGGATGGATTTTCTTTCTAAATGGTGGACCGATCTCCTGGAGTTCGAAGAAACAAGGTGCAACAGCTACCTCGGCGACGGAAGCTGAGTATATGGCCTTATGTTCAGCAACCAAAGAAGCAGTTTGGCTGAAACAAGTCATGTGGGAGCTCAATCCATGTGGTGAAGGGCCAATACCTCTATATTGTGACAATCAAGCTGCGATACGTCTAGTCAAGCACCGTGAATCCTTGAGACGGCTAAAACATGTTGACGTGCAATATCACTACACCTGTGAGAAACAACTCGATGGAAGTATCGACGTGCAGTATGTGCCGACCAATAATCAATTGGCTGACCAATTAACTAAGGCGCTACCGAGAGATAAGTTTCATCGTTTGAAACAAGAAAGTGGTATATTGTCGTGTAATAATTAATATTTTTGTCGAGTGGGAGTGTTGAGTATTGCGACGAAAATTAGGACCGCTAGGGCGAGATATATCGATTTGCGTCGAGAACGATAGATCGCGACGTTTATGACTCCCCACCATTAGGGCCGCGTTTTCCGTAGCATCACGCACCTTTTCATCTGGCCGCGTTCGCACTCACTGTCTTTCCAGCGTGTCTCGAGAAGGCCGCACAGTGGGGCGAACGCCTCATTTTTCGGTCATTTGCTTATAATTTCTACATTTTTCAATGAAATGACTTGAAACTTGACATAAATAATGTACGATTATTATACATTTAGTGTATAAAATCAAAATTATTTAATTAACAATTTTTCATAAAGCGCATAGATAATTTTTTTATTTTTTAAATACTTTTTAGTTTTTTTTTAAGTCGGTTCTATTTTTAAAAAAAATTTTTATTTTATACTTTTTTAGTGCTTCATTAAATTAATATGAATAATTATTATCGCATATTTTCTTACTGCTTTGTACCCTGATGTTTTAGCGCGATATTTTATGTACTAAAACCTTTCTGGAGAATTGCTTTATAGGACAGTGAAAACCGCATTTAAATCCGTTTAGTAGTTTTAAAGAAAATCGTAGTCATACATACATACATACACGCCGAATATAGAATCTTCATTTTTTGAAGTCGGTTAAAAAATAAAGTTAATTTGATTTTCAATGATAGTCTTAAACCTCGGGATGTTTAATTTTTGTGAGTTTTATAATAGAAAAGGAACTGTTTTTCTTGCTTCTCACATCTATTTCTTGAACTTAATCATCATTATCGCTGAAATATAATAAACATTTTGCATCTTCAGTTAATTCTTTCTTTTTATGTCCCATAATTTTTTGCGAATTAGATATTATTGAATCTGAAGCAATTATCAAATTATTAAAAATATCTTTATTATTTTGTATTCGCGACATTTTTCGCAAATGATTTTCTCTATATTTTCTAAAATATTTATGGTTTGCTTCCTGAGCATCTTCAGATAATTGTCCTATTGGTACGATAGCATTTTTTATAATATCACTGCCATGAATCAATAATTTGTGGACTGAGACTGGCATGTAGTACCATGGGTATAATGATACAAATAATTCGGCAGTTCTAAAAGCATAGGATTCGAATTCCAACACGTTAATCCTATTACCGCTAGCGATTATTTGCAACAAAACTCCAAATCGAGTTATTAAGTTTTTATCTAAACTTGCGCAACCTGTAATGGCAGCTGATAATTCTGGATTAGCAAAAAATTTTCTGGCCGTGTTGCCATCATTGGATGTACCTTTTCCTTGTTTCACGAAGTCTATCAAGAGACCTGCTTTTGTTCTGAAGGCAGTCTGTATCTTTTTCTTTGCTCGACTTTTCGTTTATGACTCTCATTCCTCGCTGACCAACATTTGATATTAATTTTATACGAAATATGTAATAAGCATTTGAAACAGCGAATCCAGCAATGTAACCGTAATTGTAATGTAATTGTAATCGTAACGGCTAGCTATCCATTTTGACTTCAAATTTTTCGTGAAATTTATGAATTTTCGTTTCAATGGTTCCAACGCAATTTTGGGTAATTCAGTATCAATACATGATATTATGTGGCTTATTAAAGTCTCATAATTTGATAAATCAAGATTATTTGCACGCATACAATTAAAAAGTTGACGATTCGTTCGGAAATTTTCCATTTTGCGAGCGTGTTAAAGTATAATCCTCTATAAACTTTATATATTCTATATATTTTTTACTGTATCCTGAAAAGGACGCAAAATGAATTGTATAAAGCAACGACAAAATCAAAACTTTCAAAATCGAAAAGTCTTTAATCGACTACTGATCGAGAAAAACTAACGAAAAGTTCTTATCTCCGCTGTTTTTATTTCCTCCTCCTCCCCTCTCCTCCCTTCCCCTCCCCCTTCCCTCCCCTCTCGAGGAGAACGAATAATTTAACGTAGAGCAATCTTATTGGCCCATGGATTTACAGAATGCGCAGTACTCCAAATACATTTATCTAATAATATTTATCATATTGCTATTATATTAATTAATGTAATTAATTGTTATAAAATATGGATGTAATTAATTGTTATAAAATAGCAATATTTAAACAAATTATATATCCTTTTCGTCTTTCTTTTATGAGAAAATAGACATCCATATTCACTCGACATGATCGAACGTCGTCCATTGAGCTATTCATGGACAACGTTCAACTATGTCGAGTGAACTTTGAGGTCAATTATCTCAAAAAGGGGGACGAAAGGGGATGAATGATCATATATGGCCAAAAACTAGACACTTTGCTCTATTAAATGGCGCAGAGTAAACCTTAATCCATTCTAATCCACAAACTTTCTTCCTGTTTGAATATTGAAGTAAGAAATTTTTAATAGTCGAATATGTCGTGTATATTTATTAATATATAATAGTACTCAAATGACATAAAACTAAAATAAATATGTTTTTTTAACCCTAATAAATAAGTTCTGATAGGCATTTAACTAATATTCGCAGTTATACTTTCGGCGGAGACTTTAGAAAGTAACCTATCGAATTACTAAAATTTCAGTATTCACGAAAATGTCATATTTTATCAGATCATTTTGAGAAAATAACAAAGGATAAAATCAATTATAAACACATTTATTTATAGTTTAGGATATATATTAACATAAAATCTCATCAAAATTTGAATTATACGTTTTTCATTTTTTTGTCCAATATCCGGTTTTTGATAGATTCGCCCCACTGTGCGGCAGGAAGGGAAGCGAGCGGCAGGACCGGGAGTCCTGGTGGCCAAGACCAACCTAATTTTTTTAAATGGAACACCCCATTTTTTATGACACAGTATTAAAGGTGGCAGCGAGACGTTTCCAAAACACTACTTAAAAACCTATTTTCGTTGAGAATTGCCCAAGTTATGAGCTTTAGAATTTACGGTGCCGCCAGCATTAGTATTATCCAGGATGTACCGCGTGGAGGTTGCATGGTCGGACTTTACACCCCTGTGTGTGTGTGTGTGTGTGTGTGTGTGTCAGCAGAGATAAGGACCCCGCGGTTCGTCACTCCCGCAGTATTTAATGACTCCAAACCCTCTCTGCTCTGTGTGTGTGTGTGTGTGTGTATGTGTGTGTGTGTGTGTGTGTGTGTCGGAAGACAATTTGAACACTTAATTAAGTAAAAACCCGTCTAGGGTTATATATATATATAT
>NW_020216090.1:0-4842 GCF_003070985.1 Temnothorax curvispinosus | reverse complement strand
CTCACGTTCGCGTTAGAAATTCGGTTCGTGCGAGAGATCCGTCGGAGGGGCCTGACATCCTACTCTCCCACAACTCCCTTTTGATCCGGCTTTGCGCCCGAACGGGTAAAAAGTCGTGACAATATATATATATATATATATAGATTATGACGGCAACGACGATGTTCTCACGGTCTCGCCAGCCGTGGAGGAGCGTGCTGTCGCTTGTTCTTACTACTTGATCTCCTTAAGTACTCTCAAAATCGCGATCAGACCCTCAGAAACCCAGATGAAAGCTCGACCACAGAATTCCTCAAAGTGTGGGTGCCAGGTGCGACTCCTGGCACCACGATACACAAAACGTAACTCTCTCAGGCGTGAGTCTACTCGAAGGATCGTAGTTGGAAGCAGAGAGGGAGCGTAGCGCAATTAACACATCCAATTAACAATAAACAGAAAGAAAAGTATATTTAGATAATGTAGGTAACAAGTGAAAAAAGGTAGGCGAGTTCCACGGCAAACAAGCAGAATCCGAGTAAGCGTCCCGTGTCACCCCACGAGCGCGATACTCATTCCATCGCCGAATTGCACAGTAATTCCCAATCAGTTTTATACATTAATTTCTCCCGAGTCTTATACATTACTTTTTACCGACATAGACCATAACGAATTCTACCCTATCACTCGAACGCGAGATAACCGAAAAACATTTCTTTCTGACGAAGCACAAAAGTACGCACCTACAACTAACGCCAATTACTTACAATTAAACGCGGCATATCACGACAAACGCAAAGACATTCACTTACAATTAACGCGGACCTAACCGGAAACGACCATCGCAAGACACTCGCACGCGCGAGAGCAACTTCCCGAATCGACTGCGGATCGCCCGATAACGCGAGTCTCGAACGACCGCGAACCTCCCGACTATTATACGCGAGTCCCAAGTGACCGCAAATCTCCCGATTGCGCAAGTCCCGAATGACCGCGAATCTCCCGATTGCACGAGTCCCGACTGACTGCGAATCTCCCGATTACGCGAGTCCCGAAAGGACGCAAAACTCAAAGGCGCCCGTCGCCACGGCGCGGTGGGCGGGATCACGTGCTGCTCACGAAGAGCTCATCTCGCTACGCACAGTATCCTCGACGCTAACGATCTTCACCACGCGAATCCTTGCAACATTCTCAACCCGATCCGTTACCGTGTGACACAATTAGACGGACGAAGACTACAAAATTAAACGCACGCTGACTGTCGGCGGCCGTACGCTCAAATTCCCGAGACGGGCACCCGCGATCACTTTCCCGCACGGACCCTCCCGCGGTATGGTATTCGGTATCATTCAAGTTACGGCGGATCTCATCTATTCCCGCGGCACAACGCGACTCTCGGGAGGGCCTTAGTATTGCGACGATCTTACTTTGCGGAGGCTGCAAGCAGTGGCCTTACAAGAGATCGCTCGATCCGGCAGCTCGTCGTTCGGCTCGCAGGGCTGGATGGTACCTGGACGGCGGCGGCGGCTCGCACAACAGTGGCCTAGTTTACACCGATCACTTGATACGCGTATTAAATAGTAAATAACTAGTAAATAAGTCGGATTATTGGCTGATCAGTTCAAATATACTATTTGATACGCGTATCAAGGGATCGGTGTAAACTAGGCCAGTGATCTTCCCTCAGCCCGGCGGGACCACGCTGGGCCCGCGCGCGCCCGCGTGCGCCGGTGTCCCTAGCCCGGTGCTGCGTCCCGGCATGTTAGCGATCCCTCTAGGCGATCGCCGCGCCTTACTAGGGCGCCCCTCGCAGCTGCTTTTATCCGCCGGCGGTAATTTTGAAACTCGCCCACGTGAGACCGGCTATCCAGGCCGCGACTCATCGCCCGGTTATTCGACGGCCAGGCTGGCCGGGCCATGGCTCGTCGACCGGTGACGGTATCCCGGTGGTGGCCCCGTTCCTCGACGGGGACCTTCGTCGGGGCGTCCCCCATTTCGGGTCCTCCGTTTTCGGGCTGCAGTGCGCTAGTGCGGGTTGATTGTGTGCCTTGACAAGCCGTCTGCTGTTCCGGCTGTGGGCCCCAGCGTGACCCGCCCGTCGGCCGTCCATCCTCGGAAGCTTCCGGCTGTCCACCTGAAGTCCTTCGGTGCGGCATACGCCGTTACAAAATTCCGTGACCCTGGCCATCTGCTCCGCACTTTCTCGTCACCTGTAAGTCTCGCTTTAAAGATTTTAGCCCTAACCTAAACGCTCGCGCTCTGCCCGCCTCGGGCGGAGGCACCATCCCTGACGCCTCCCTCGGCCGAGCTCCCATCTGAGTCGAGGGACATGACATTTGTCACGTCACAAGATATATATACAAAATTTTATTTTTTACAATTATACACAACATATATGTGTACTAGATAGCTGACATCTGACATCGAGAGCTTTTCAAAACACTGTCAATGAATTTCTTTCGTAGATATATATTTATTTAAAAAATATAAATATTATTAAAAATAATTTTTCTTACACCCACAAAATATACGTTTTGTAAGATTAAATAAAACTCAATTAATTAATTAATATATAATTAATTAATCCCGATTTCCTCAAAGATCGGTAACGAAAAATTATACACTTTATGGCACTCCCCGGAAAATTCTACCCCTACTTCATACACAATGCTTTAAGATTCAGTCAATTAATTCCCGAAAAATTGGAAAAATTTTGTAACCAGCTTCCAAAAAGATCGGTAACGAAAAATTATACACTGTAAACGTCAGCCAAGGTCATAGGCCTCATTTGTATTGCGCGCGGTTAAGATGGCATGCGCGGCGGCAACGCCCATTGGCTAAAGACGTTAATTATCAACAGCGCTCGGGTATTGCGCGCGGTTCGAGATGGCGTTCGCGGCGGCAACGCCTATTGGCGGAGGACGCTGATTGGCGGGTGGCGCTCAGGTTGCGCGCGGGATTTCGGTAGCGGCCATGATGTAATAAGATAGGTGTAACATTCCCGTAGATGCGCACTCGTCCAAAGTTATGGACCAATCAGGAGTCGGTCGCAAATGCTAAAAAGCAATATGGCTGCTAACAGCTGTTGTTGTTAGCTGTCATTCTCGGGTAATAAAGCGGGAAAAATTATAAACACTAAACAGTTATTAAAATAGTAAAGTGAAGAGAAGTGAAGTGAAGTGAAGTATTGTGAAGTGTAATGTAGTGTCCCAGGTAGAACAGAAAGTCACAATGAAGTCAAAATGACATCAAAATGATAAAATGACCAAAAATCGTCATTTTGATATCATTTTGACTTTATTGTGATTTGCTGTTCTACCTGGGGTTCTATTGTGTAGTATTGTGTGTAGTGTCGTGTAGTGTTAGTTAATGTAGTGTTGTGTAATATAGTGTTGTGTAGTGTTGTGTTGTGTTGTGCTGTGTTGTGTTGTGTTGTGTAAAGTGGGTGAAACGGGGACCGATAGAACAGTAAAAAGACATTAAAAAAATAGTAAAACGATATTTTAAAAGGACAGTAAAAAAGGACATCGTAGAAAAAAATACATTGTAAAAGGACAACAAAAAGACATTGTAAGTATCTTGCATGAAAAGAACTTAATATAACAATAATTTTCTATACAAATCTTTTCATTTACATATTATATATTTTCTTCTGCTTGCAGAAATCATGCCGACGTGCTGCATAAAAAATTGTGCAAGCCGCACAGACCATACGAGCACAAGGGGTTTGAAATTCTTTAGATTCTCCAAGGAGACTGACATTCGTCAGCAATGGCTTGATGCTTGTCAAAGCATCATAAACAAACATAAAAATTGACACTGGTAAGTTGATGTAATGTAATAATTTAAACTAAATAATTACCATATAATTTGTAGCACACGTATGCAATCTCCATTTCGAAGAAGATTGCTTTCAAATGGAATGGACAAAGCCACGATCAAACAATGTGCCTGCCAAACTAATGCAAAGACTGAAAAAGGGTTCTATTCCTACAAAATTACTGTTATTGCAAAAAAAACGGAAAGAAATAACGTCTGAAGATGGAACTGTAGAAAAGCGTGTTACAAATGAAAAGAAAAAAGTAAAAGTGCCGTAAGTATTTTCTTTATTTTTAAATGGATAGTTGTCTTAATTTATTTAAAAAAAAGACTTGTACTAGTGTACACAAAAATGTATATGTGCCATTATATAGAAAAACAAAAAAAATTTATAATACATTTTACTTGCAAAAATACATTATTATTATACTGTGTAATGTAAATATGTAAATAAATAAGAAACTACTTCTTTATATTTTTCAGAGTAAAGACAGACATACTTAAATGAGGAACAAATGTATGTATCTTAATTTAATCTAAATTACTATTTATAAGCCCTCCATCATCTTTCTTTACTATGCGCATTACATTGACATTACAATTAGTTTTTGTCTATTTCTAAACTAATTTTTAGACAATATATCTACCTCTTTATTTACATTGTATAGTAGTGTAAAAATGCAATTATATTTTTTGCAGAAATGAAGAAGTTGATGACCACCAAAGTATTTCTATGGAATCTTTATTGGATCTTTTGAAGAAAACAGAAGAAGAAAAGAAGAATTTATTAGCAGATAAAAATAAACTTGAACAAGAGAATCAACAGATAAGAAAGAAAAATGAGAAACTAACAACAGAAATCGAACAGTTGCAATTAAGTGTAGAGCAAAAATCCTGTACCATTGCACAAATGACACTACATAAGCAGAAGGAAGCCGAAAAAATAGCGGTCAATGTCTTGAGCAAAGTGTTCACGCCTGGACAAATAAAAAAATTGATGTCACCTAACGACATTCGAATAAAATGGTCATCCGAAGATATAACGTC
>NW_020216089.1:0-1784 GCF_003070985.1 Temnothorax curvispinosus | reverse complement strand
AAATGGATAATCCTTGTCACGTAAATACATGAAATATTTAGTTGTTTCAAAAAGAAGTAGCTATTTCATTGTAGTAAATATATTATACCATAGAGAAACCTACTTTCATTATTTTAATAAGTGGTTTTGTTGAATGAGCGTAATATTTAGTTACAAGTTTGATTAAACAAAATACTTTAACTATTAATTTAATCGTGTCATATGCTCTGTAGAAACATATAATTGATCAAATCTAGAGTATAGTGCAGTAGAACAAATCAATTAGAATACTTGATGTAATTATATATATTTTTTATTCAATTTGTTCTTCTTTAGATGAATAATAACGAGTAACTTATTTGAACTAACAATTTTTTTATCTTTACTCTCCATTTTTATATTAGTATATGTATGTCAAATAAACGGTTTTGTGAAATGGATAATCCTTGTCATGTGACTACATAAAATATTTAGTCGCTTTAAAAAGATGTAATTATTTCATTAAAGTAAATATATTGGCATAGAGAAAACTGTTTTTATGATCTTAATAAGCGGTTTTGTTGAATGAGCTTAATATTTAGTTAAATGAAATACTTCAACCATTAATTATTTACAATGAATGTGATATAAGCGTTTTCACCGCTAGGTGGCTGCTAAACTCGTACTTCAAATTCAACCAGAGACTGTAAGGCTCCACGACGAAAGCGTCTATCACTCGCAGTTGTACAATCCATCACACTGGTCACTCGAGTGATGGAGATATGACAATTATTTATTTATTTATATATGTGGCAGTCAACCGACTGCTACATACACTACCCTCCATAAGTTTGGAAACACTCTATATGACAGATGCCGTACGTGCGACTATTTACAGATAAATAGTCGCACGGCAGCGATCTGTGCAGATTTTTGGTATGAATATATCGTTAAGACGTTCAAATAATCATATATATTTCCACCTGGGACACTTGCAACACTTGTACATGCCGAAAATGTACATGCCACGCATGACCATATAAGGTAATGAATTTCAAGACACCACCCTATGACTCATTGCTGGCAAGCGAGCCACACCCCTAGAAGTAGACTCACATCCGCTAGACAACGCCTTATGACTCATTGTAACAAGGTGCGGTCACCTCCCACTACCGTTTCCAAAATTGTATAAAAGCAGAATCTTTCACCCTCTCGACGGAGAGTGTGGAACGAGCCAGGAAAGGTCACATATCTTATACTTGTTCCATCCTCCCACATAAACCACTTGTATCGTAAAAGTTCTACAATAAATATCATACTATTTTATATCAAAAGAAAGATAAAGATTATTGAAGATTATTGAATTACCTACCTTCGACGGATCCAAGGAGCCATAATCTACATCGCCGACCAACAGCTAATTATCCTGGGGTTTTACCTCCTTAACTGCAAGAAAAAGAACCCGTCAACGGAGACGTTCTGCCGGATCGAGCCACCTCGCATCACCCAGGACGTCACAGGAACCGTCGCGATTGAAGAGTTTAGTGGCGAGATAGCGGCAAAGAGTTACGACTCGCTCCTCTCGAATCGGAAAATCTTACGACGCGTGGCCGCGCCGAAGATCGGTACCGCTGGGTCGAACAAGATTAACGTAGACAGCGCGATCGGGCGACTCCAGAGCATTCCCGAACGAATAGATCAAGCGCAACAGCGCGATTGAAGAACTGAGAAATAAACGTCGTGGCGTTGAAGAAGGACGCTCTTCGTTAGTTTATGGGCTCTTTCCACACGCGAGAAATAAAGATACACGATGTAGCCGCACCGGA
>NW_020216088.1:0-2144 GCF_003070985.1 Temnothorax curvispinosus | reverse complement strand
AACGCCGATAACATGAAGCATAATATATTATATAATACAATTTTTTTTACATAGGGCTTTAGCCTAGGAGGAGGACGAGGATAAAGCGAAGAGGAAGGAGCAATGTAAAGAACGCAAAGAAAAAGAACGAGAAAAGAAACGTGACAAAGATGATGGCAAAGGAAAGTGGGAAATCGTTAAAGGCGGCGTGGCTATTCTCTTCGAGAAACCGAAGATGTTCGTCAAGGACGTAGAAATTAATATTGGTGCGGTGTTGAAGAAACTTTCTGAGATAATTGCAGCTTTACTATACTAAGTTATAAAATAGATATGATTAATTGTTTTAAATTGATTATCAACATTTATTAAAAATTAGTTATCATGCAATTTAAAACAGTTTGTTTCTTCTTTCGGATATGATAACAACTAATCAGACGTGTCTTATGAATTTTGCAAAATCACATGGTGGTTGATGCAATATATCGACACTTAATAAAATAGCTATCATTTTATCTGAATATTCTTATGGCAGCCAAAAAACTGAGATATCCCCCAACTTGCTTGTTTCAGATACATTTATATTGATGTAATTTGTGCATAATTCAAGAATAAAACATTTCTGTACATAAATTGGCAATTGGTACGATAAATCTTTCCTTTAATATAAATAATGCGACATATTTTACTTTCTTGTAAAATTATAGGAATAGTATCTTTTCCCTCCTCCTCTCTTTCTCTCTACCTCTCTCGCTCACTTAATATAATTACACGCCCGGGGGTATACTCAAGTAGTTAGATTGAATTATTTCAATTAAACTTGTTTAATTATAATTTTATATATTTTATTATAGCGTTTTCGATTTGCGACTCAAACCGACTTGGGTCGCATCATGTATACAGGACTCTAGCATCATTGACGTGGAATACATACATATCTATGTATGTATTCCACGTCCATTGATGCGACCCGAGTTGGGTTGAGTAGTAAATCGAAAACGCCATTAGTTGTTTACGTGTATCGAGAAGTGAGCGTTTCGATTCAAATATCTCGCGTCGTAGTGTTGTCGCTTTTTGATTGGTCGGTTGAAGCCGGCGATCGCGGGATCGCGGCGACTTTCGCGAGTTTCGCGCCTGTGCGTCGTGTGATCGTGATATGATCGCGTCGTGTCGTGAGCACGGTCGTGAATACAGGTCCGGAAACTCGTCCGTTTTTTTGGTGGTGGGGGTGACTCGCTTAATGACGATATTTTCATAGCTTTGCCATGTGACCGCGCGTGTCGCTGCGTTGCAAGGATTTTTTATCACGCATACGCGTTGTCCACTAATCCGTTTCACCGTAAAGGCTCCCGCACAATGAAAAATATAAGGAACAAAGAACAGATATTAGCGATTAAAAATAAGAAATCAGGAATAATATTAATCGCTAATATTTGTTCCTTGTTCCTTATATTTTTCATTGCGGAGACCTTAACTAATACAATATTTTTATAATAAATGTAAGATAGAAAATAGTATATGCAAAAAGCAGCGAGTTTTTTAAATAAGTTGGTTCAATCAACGTTTTAAATGAGTTCAAATGTGGATGAGTGGTAGCAAGAGATCCGTCTTGCAGTCTTACCGTTTTTAGTTTGATTCTGATTATTGTTTTTTTTTACAATTATTTTACGAAAAGAAAATAAAAAGCTTATATGCTTAAGTCCTCTTTTTGCAATAACATCCATAAATAAAATAAAATACATTTATATATGTTAAAAACGCTCATTGTACACCGTATGATTAATATGATTAAAGCAAAGAACTGAACTAATTCAATTTTTCTACAAATATGTCGTTAACTAAATTTGTTAAAAAATTCCAAGCGTTAAGCATTAAATCCACGCGTGTATTGTTTAAATAATTCTTTTATTTTTGTTTATTTACATTTTAATTTCTATTTTACTTAACCGTTAAGAATCCTTGTACATACGTTCACGACAAATTTATCGAAATTACTTTTGAACTTCAATCTTTAAAGACGGTTTCAAGTCCATACTAAAAGTCTATATCCGTCGTTAGCTCGGTGAATGCATTCGCTAATCTTTATGCTACTTGTAGATCCGTTTGTCTGGATGCAATATTCTGTACAAGATATTGTTCTTGATAGCAATGAGGAGACGTACTGGCGT
>NW_020216087.1:651-2771 GCF_003070985.1 Temnothorax curvispinosus | reverse complement strand
CCAGAGGGCCCGTGCCCTCGCGAAAGCGAATAAAGCGAAGCAAGCAAGCGAATATCAAAGAGATGCGTGGCGACTCACCGTGTCGTTGCCCGGCGCCTCCTGGGTGTTGACGTCGTCCTCCCGTTGGCGAGATCTCTGGCGTGCAAGGCGAAAGCATGCAACAGTCCGGCATAGCAAGCGGGCAGGCAGGTATAGCAAGCAGGCACAGATAGGCAGGATAGCAAGCGATTAGGTCTTCGTGGTCTGCGATGGGCGACCGAGCACTCCGAGTCCGCGCACGCGAAAACGGTAACGTGTGAGCTTCACGACGTTCGACTGATGAGTCCCTGCCGTAAGACGGCTGGCCAAAATGTGTTTGCCGTAAGACGGCTGGCTTGCGAATATATGTGTGTGTGCCGCACGGCGGCTTGACGAAAAGTTCTGCGGAGAGATGTGTCCTCTCCGACTGTTTGACGAGGAGTCCCTCTCTTCCGTACTCCGGCTCGCGCACCTGCGAAGTACGGCGCGAGCGAGTACCGAATTCTTCCCATAATGGGGGATGCCACCCGCGGGCGGGCAGCACGAGTCGGGTGAGTCGCGCGAATATCGACAAGTGTAGCAATCGCGATCCACCGACGTTTCGCTAATAAGCGCGATAATTCAACCCGGTATAACTAATCAATACAAAACCGTACAATTAACAATGTGAAGCGACAACACGAAATCGATCCTATAATTAGCTACTATTTACACTATGATACACGGCGGTGCGCCAAACATTACCGATATATGAAAAAGTATTAGAGTTAGTTGTAAAAAAACAGTTGGAAAAATTTCTAGATGACAATGAAATAATAACCGAATACTAATCGGGATTTAGGAAACAGCAGTCGTGTGAGACAGCAATTCAAAGTTTTATCGAAGAATGGAAGTTGATAATTGAGGAGAAAAAAATGGTGGGGGTGTTATTCCTGGATCTCAGGAGAGCGTTTGAGACAATAGATAGGGTAAGATTAGTGGAAAAATTATATCAGTATGGAATAAGAGGAGTGGTACTGGAATGGATAAGATCGTATTTAAGTAATAGAAAGCAGCAAGTTAGATTCAATGATATGTGTTCTAAAATAATTGAGACAGTATATGGCGTGCCACAGGGATCAGTATTGGGACCTCTATTGTTTATTTTGTATATAAATGATATAGTTAAAGTCTGTCCGGAGGGAAGTATATTTAGATTATTTGCAGATGACACGACCGCAAGTGTAACAGGAGAAAGTTGTGAGGAAATAGAAATAAAACTAAATATGGTGCTCGGTATACTTGAAGAATGGATGAATGTGAATATGTTAAAAATGAATGCAGATAAGACCAAATATATGATAGTTAGAAGTATAAGGAAAGAAATAAAAACAGACATAATAGTAAAAAGTTTGAATGGAACTATAATTGAGCGTGTCGAGATAACGAAACATCTGGGTGTAATGATCGATAGTAAACTCCGTTGGGAGAATCACTGTGATTATATGTTAAAGAAAATAGGAAAAAAAGTGAGTTTTCTGAACAGAATAGGAAATGATATATCGGCGTACACTCGATGTACTGTGTATAAGTCTATCATAGCACCTCACTTTGAGTATTGTGCAACGTTATTAATTGGTATGGGTGACACATTACTGAATAGGCTACAAGTTGCGCAAAATCGAGCTATGAGGGTTATACTTCAATGTGATCGACGTACCAAGGTAGACCTGATGCTGCAAGCACTCCAGTTTATGAATATAAAACAGAGATTATTATATAATGTATGTATTTTTATTTTTAAAATAATAAGAGGAATGCCTAGACAATTAGGTAACAAAATAGAAATAGTAGGTGATGTGAGTAACAGACAAACAAGACAGGCTGAGAATATTGTGGTGCGGTTTCGTAGAACGAGGGGCGGACAAAAGAGTCTATTCTATGAAGGTCTAAATATGTATAACGCCCTACCATTTGATATAAGGCAATGTGAGAGGATCGAACAATTTAAACGGAAGTTAAAAGTATATATTATACCTCATGTAGAGGAATTATTGTAAGATTATGTGTTGTAAAAAATAGCCGAGAAGGCTAATAAAGATCAATTCATTCATTCATTCTCT
>NW_020216087.1:0-551 GCF_003070985.1 Temnothorax curvispinosus | reverse complement strand
CTCTCTCTCTCTCTCTCTCTCTGTGAGTATTACTGGTTGTCCGTAATCTTTGCTCTTATAAAACTGAATATTGCTGCTGCCGTTGGTTGCCTCTGGGATATTTTGTTGCAGATTTAAGCAGGTCTTTTGGTTGCTTGTCACGCGCTTTATTCTTTTCCTTGGAGATTGCTACCTAATTCTGAATATTTTCGTGACAAGTATCATTGTTCGTCCTAACCTCATTCTCGGAAACATCGTGAAATTCTTGGGATCACCTGTGCAAGGCGTTCACCCCTGCTGCGCATGCGCCTGCTGTGTCTATCTGCTCTTTCTGGATTTGATGTGTGCATGCTCCCTTCTCGGTGGATCTCTACTGCGCATGCTCCTGCTTCACTCTTCTCCACGCCTCTCTATCACTTCACTCGGATTCGCGCATGTGTTTTGCCTAACCTGTGCTCAAGTGTTGCCACCCTAGCTGTACTACGACTGGGGACGTGAGCTCCGGTAACTTAGCCGGTCAACTTTGACTTTATTAATTTTTATATTTTTTTATCGTTTGTTGGTCGTTTGTT
>NW_020216086.1:0-1732 GCF_003070985.1 Temnothorax curvispinosus | reverse complement strand
GAGTTTGGACGCGCGTCGCTCGGTGGAATGACGTCACTGTTATTGGAGAACGTAAAGTAGCCAATTTCGTCGATCGATGTCAACAAATTCTCCAAATATCGATATTTCGGCTGTTGCAACGATTTCGAGTATACGTACACGTTTTCGAAACGTACGCCGTGCGGACTTTCCAGCAAGCTTATCAAGACGTTGGTTTTACCGCAATTCGAGGGTCCGCAAATGATCGCGCGTATAGTAGTCGGTAACATCGTACCGTGCTTGCGTTTCTCCACGTTGCCCCCCATCGACCGTAATCTGTCGTCGCAATTGGTCACGCGAATCGCCAACGGTTGTCGCACGAATCTCATTTCTTTCCACACTGCCGACTCTCTGGCTGACTCGAACGCATATTTATAGGCAAGCGGAACCACGAATCGCTCAGTAGCAAAGATGTTCGTCGTACTGTCGAGACCTTCCGATATTCGCGGTTTGAGCGCCGAACAGCTGCAATTTGTGCCGAAAGCCGTTCTGTTGCAAACGTGCGGCAATCACGTCCACTACGTGTGGGACAAGCTTCCAGAACATATAAAGGCGGATTTGGAGGTTCAAGAATATCGTCGCTGTTACGAACATTACAATCAACCGTGGCAGCGAACGCACATCGACGGTCCTGCACCAATGATAAAGGATTGCGGCGAATGTCAACGAAAAAAATTGGCGAAGGCCTGTTAAATCGCGCGATAAACGCACTTCCGTTCGAATTACACATTCCCGGCTATCAATTTTGCGGTCCGGGAACTCGTTTACAAGAACGATTGGCGAGAGGCGATCAAGGTATTAATCCATTGGACGCGGCGTGTCGCGAGCACGACATAGCCTATTCGCGTAACCGCGATCTCACCGAGAGACACGCGGCGGACGAGATACTCGCTGCGGAAGCGCGAAAACGCATTACCGCGAGAGATTCGACTCTCGGGGAGAGAGCTGCCGCTACAGCCGTCTGGGCGGCCATGAAGGCTAAGACGAAGCTCGGAATGGGCTTGAAAACGAAAAAATCGAAAACGGTGAAGAAAAAAAAGCTAACGAATAAACGGATACTTCCGACAGCGAAACGAGGCGGTGTATTGCCGATTCTACCGTTGTTGGGAGTTCTCGGTTCTCTGGCCGGCGGAGCGGCGGGAGTCGTAAAGGCCGTGAACGATAACAAAGCCGCGCGGCGTCAGCTGGAAGAGATGCAACGTCACAATCGCGCCGTGGAAGGTCGCGGACTTTATCTCGCTCCGTACAAATATGGACGAGGACTGTATCTCGGCCCGCACAAACGCGGGCGAGGAGTAGCGTTGAAAATAAAAAAAAAAAAACGTCAAAAAGACGTTAAATATGCCCGCGGGTATTACGACTAACGTACAATTGAATCGGCTGGCAAGGCGTATGCGCGTACCGTTCTTCAGAGGTGTCTTCATGCGTGATTCGTTACCGATCGGCGGTGTACGTCGAAACGAGAGCGGTATCGTGAATTTGGACGATGCAGCGGGTCCCGGTACTCATTGGGTAGCGTACGCGAAGAGGGAAGATCGAGTCGTATATTTCGACAGTTTCGGCAATCTTCGACCGCCGAAAGAATTGGTGCGATATTTCGGGCCGAGCGTGACGAAGATCGAGTACAATTGCACGTCTTATCAGCGATACGATCAGAACATCTGTGAACAATTGTGCCTGCGATTTCTCCGGACGATCGACGCTAATTTAAAGC
>NW_020216085.1:0-1348 GCF_003070985.1 Temnothorax curvispinosus | reverse complement strand
GTACATCTATGTATTTAAAATATTTAATACACATTTTTATATAAATATATTTAAGGTTGATTTTATCAAATTGTGACTCCTATCTACCGGCTGTGTAATTATTTTCCTTGTAAGCCAAACAATCCGTGAAGGGTTAACGAGCGTGCACAGAGTTCGCGAGGCGTTCACGTGTTATCACGATTCGCATGTAAAATATGTAAATGGCAATTCAACTGCGCGATCAACGGCGCGAACTTAACGTCGGAGATCTCCTTGCGGATGAAACGTCACTCGCGCGATTCCACGTGTACGCGATACGCGGGACGGGCGCCTTCCTTCCGTGGAGTCGTCGTCAGCCGTAGGGATATTCTCGCATTCAGATTGCCGGTCTGTCGGTCCCCGGGATCAACTGGAAGGCAACGCGGCGCTTGGCTTGTCTACGTGTCGCCTCGCCTCGCGCTAATGGTCGCGCGCTAACGGCGCTAATTGTCCCGAGGATCGTAGAGTTAACGGCGATCCTCGCGGCACCGAGGCGGCTCACATCCTCATCGATCCATCGGGCCGATATGATTTCGGCGGCGCACGTGCAATAACGCACGCCGAACGGGATCTAGATAAGACAAATCTGCTGCGAAAATCGCAGTCGAACGCGCGGAGCTTCACGTGCGATGAAAAAACGTCGAGGCGATAATAACTGGTTGATGATAAATGATGGAAAATGAATAATTTGCGCTTAATGCGATATCAATGCTTTTATTGCATTATTATCAGTGGGATAGATCGAGTAATTATCGAATTTAAATTAGCACGAAAATGCATTCCAGCTTAAATGTATTTTCGTGCTAATTTTGAAAGAAAACCTGTTGACGCTGTGGTCTCCAGACTTAAATATTAAAAAAAAAAGAACCCTTATCTGAACGTTTAGGAAAGTTTCCTCATCTAGGTAACATTCTAGGCTAGCTATTTCAGAGAGGGGAAAGAGGGAAAGAGAGAAAAAGCGTTGTCGTAGAGTTAATCTAGAGATAAACTTCAGGCTAATCTTGAGCTATCCACGTTTTACACAAGATCAAGAGGCTCAAATTAAATTTCTCTCTCTCGCCTTCGGAATAAGTTTATTTTTAGTTCTCGCACATCAATACTCTCTTTACGAAATCTAGTATTGCCATTCTACTCTACAGGGTGTGTCTGTATATACACTACCGTTCAAAAGTTCGGAAGCACTGCTTAAAAGAAGCAGTGGTGCTAATGCTTCCAAAGAAAAAAGAACAAGTTTTCATGGTTTGAATAAAATATAATAATTTTTTTGTTATTTTTATATTTAGTATATTTTACTCAAACCATGAAAACTTGGTCTTTCTTCATAACAGAA
>NW_020216084.1:0-11744 GCF_003070985.1 Temnothorax curvispinosus | reverse complement strand
GTGATAGTCGCGTTTTTTTGGCGCCTATTAGTGGAAGCTTTTACAATTTTCGGCACACCGTTAATAAATCTCAAAGTCATGTCGGTAACACCAGTGTCTTTAAGCGATTCAAACCGCTTCTTAACACAAACGAAATGATCACGCTGTTTCTTGGTTAAATCCTGTTTGATAGCAACTGGCCCAGAGTAACTATTCTTCATCCTTAGTATGTCGATGGCGTCAGATCTGGATGGCAGTGAGACTCGCAAAGGTCTTGCATGACCCTGTTTAAAAGTGCCGAGTCTCCGAATCTTGATACGAGGAGGGTTTTGGGGCCGTATCTTACGAATTATTTCCTCAGCAATGGACAGATTATTCGAGACGTCATCGCTCACAGAAGATGGAGAACTTGACTCATTAAGGTTATAAAAAATCAAGTTCGAAGATCTTCTCTCCCTCTCGGAAATCTCCTCCATTAATTCCTCCTGATCGATGGAAGGGGAGGCGGATAATAACTTGTTCTCAATCTCCGCGACTCTCCCCGCTAGCCCTAGCATCTCAGCTGAAATCCGCTCTATATCAGCACGGAATGAACTCACAATTTCATCGCGAAAGTTAGCGAACTCTTCACGAATTATGGCTCTTATTTTTCCGACCAAAGGGTCTGTCGGGTCAGAGGAGCAGCAGATAAATCTGCCGTCGGAGTGAGGATGGCCCGTTCGGGCTAAACAGCCAGGATGAGAGGCGATGCCACAATCATCACAAACAATCGGCCTGACCACTGTCGCCCCGCAGCCTTTGCACGTCTTTTTATCCAGGGCCGTTTTATCGCACATTGGCATTCTATCCAAAATGCGAGATACAGGAAGCAGGAGAAATCGAGAATCCGAGACCGGTAAAGCAACCTTCAGTCGAAACTTGTATATGTTAGACCTAATAATAAACACATCTGTGCTCTCCGACTGACTGTGTACGACTGTGTATTATAAAGAATAAGGTAAGAATTAATTCCATGTATTATTTTTTATACTATTACGTATACAGGGTATTCAATAACTTTGTCCCGCGCGAATTTCATTAAATATGTAGGAGATACCGAAGGTTTCAGACAATAGTTTCAGGATTCCTATAAGGAAAGAAAATGATACTAGAGCAGTTTTGTATTTAGAGGTCGTTACAGTTATTTCAAGGCAAATTATTTTATTTGAAAATAAAACCTTTATTTTTTATTATATCTTACTCCATACAAAAATACTATTACGACATAAGAAATTTGTTTAAAAAATGTGAAATTTATTGTATTAATATTAACAATTGAAATTTTGTTTAAATATTGTATTAAATGCGGTAAACAACGCCCCGTAAAAAATACACGTTTCTGAAACAAACAAACATATCAACTATGAAATGACTGAAATTGTGCTGTAAATATAGACAGTAATAATGCCGTCCTCCCCTTCCCACGAAATACTGGCACTTTTATCTGAAATATTTCGTAGTATGTATCTCGTAGTATCCTGCAATTTAGTTTTTGAGAAAGTAGGGTGTATTTACAATAAGGCACCTAGAAGATAAAAATTTAATTCTTTATGTATTCTTGTAGAAAGATCAATCGACAGACATACGAACCGCGTTGCACGCAAAAATAAAAACTATCTCCAAATCAGCCGGCGGTAACATGCGCGAGAAAGAAAAACTCTCATCACCGAAGCAGCTCATATCTACTACTGTAAGTACAAGTATGGTTACTAAATCTGTTTACTTGAAACGTATCTTTTTTAAAAAATGAGTCATCTTGGATTTCAATATAAAAAATATTAAACTATTTTCAATGTATTAGTTTAGATCTTTAAAATAATGTTATGACATTTCCTGAATAGAATTTTGTTCATTACTTTATGTAAGTTGAAAACCGATGAATTTGACGAGAAACGTTATTTTCATGCAATTAGCAGCCGAACTTTACATGCCATAAGAAATAATGAAATCCCCAAATGCGTAAATATATTAAGTACTAATTTCAGTTAATGTGAGCGTTATACGTTTCCGGTAAATGTAAATATAGTGTAATAATTAACTTTCGACTTTTTATCAGACAAACGAATCTTGGAAAAGAAACAACTTGGACTCCTCATCAGACAAATTGGCGAAAAAAGCCAAGCTCACTGCAGCCGTAAGTAGTTGTAATTCGTTGTTACAATGCACCAAGTAATACGATAAGTACTGTTTTTATAGTACATATGCTTTTTGCAACAGGACAAATCTGCAGCACGCGATTTGTGCAACGTTAAGTCTCATGCTAATCTCGAGAAAGAGTTAAAAGGCCAAAAGCTGCACCTTCTGGAGAAAGATGGCGAGATTAAACGGCTGACGCTTTTGTTAGAAGAGGCGACGTCATTAAATAATAATTTACAACATAAAGTAATTTCTTATTTCGACGAATTCAAAGGTAAACGCAAATCATATGCTTAAACTTTTGTTATTTGCAGGCTTATTAAAACAATAATTCAATGCTTATAGAGTTACAGTACAGTTCTTTGTTAACTGCCAGTTTTATAAGGTAATTTGTAAGATGCAAATATGCAAGTAAAAATATATCGATTATAATCAAAAGATATTGCATCTGTCTTACTTTTACAAAATAATAATGTGCCTTGAAAAAACGTCTCTTATTATGAAAATAACAACATGAAATGTAGACAAAACGTTAATGAAATTGTCAGGTCATTTTTGATAATTTACTGTACTGTACATTCCCAACAAATTGTCATTATTGAAAAGTCCCTTTATAAAGCATTCAAATTAATACTAAAATTATAAAAGATATATAGTTTAATTAAATTCACATGTATATAGTTGTTTGTTTGTCAATGTATTTGTAGCCACAGCTGATAAATTGGACGAGTTAAAAAGTCGCGAGGGAGCCAATACACTGCCTGTGGGCTACATTCGTAAAAGCAACGGAACTGTAAGTCGCAACATACGCTGTTCTCTTTCCCAGAAACATCTGAAACTCGCTTATTTCATTTACTTTTTAGATCCACTTAGGGAGAGATATTTGGTTATCAACAGAGGTGTACAACTCTGCGGTTGCAAAGCCGCGATCGCTACAAATCGTAGTGAAGAATCTGGCCCTTGCTGTCTATGGACTGGAGACACTGATGGAGTTAAGTGTTTCAGGACATGTCAGCAACAAATACAGGAATAGGGCACCAAAGAAAAAATTAGACGACCGACGCATGCTGGCAATTCAAGGTACGAATATAGACAAATTTGTAATTTCATGTTTTCATTTGAATATTATTTGTATGAAAAATATTAACTTGTATATAACCGCGACCTCTGTACAGACATATACCGATATTGGCTGGTAAACGAAAAGAAACTACCCGCAATTGAGGTAGATATTGAGTGTCGCAACGTACCACATTACATCAGTAAAAAAATCAGTGATCTTAATAGGGACACTGATAAGACGAAGGGAATCGTTGCTATCCGGAAAACTTTAAGAAAAGGTAATTTGCGTGCCAACATTTTTTGAATATAAGATAAAATCGGCATAATTGACTAATCTTGCTTTCAGAAACGATTCATGTTAATAAAAATGATAAAATTAATGTTTTAAAGAAGATTAGATTGAAGTTTATTTTTATACGAATATAAACATATATGTATAGTATAGAAATAAAGTGAAATAATAATATATGTGGTATATTGTTAGCTATATTATTACAATGCGTGATTAATTGATTTATCTTTTTTTCAGAAGCAATCGATGTCAATGTGCAGGCCGTAACCGATGAGGCAGAAATTGAACTGCGCAAAGTCGGTGTAAACGAGGCCGAGGAGGAAGATGTCGAGGTGGACGAAGTCAAGGAGGAAGATGTCGAGGAGGAAGACGTCGAGAAGGAAGATGTCGAGAAGGAAGATGTCGAGGAGGAAGATGTCGAGGAAGAAGATGCTGTAAACGGTAATATGGAACTAATAATCTGAAATCTGAAAATAAGTACGCAGTCATATGCATTGTAACAAAAAATGACAAGCAATATTTATTAGTTTGTAAAGAAAAAGTGAAATTTTTGAAAATCCTGTAATAGCTTCTGAGTTTTCAAAAATCTGTAATAACTTCTGAGTTTTCAAAAATCTGTAATAACTTTTGAGTTTCCAAAAACTTGTGGCTTTAATTTGAAAAATCGTGTTTAGCTCGTTTCAGTAATTAAAACAGAAATCACCAATATATATGCCTTAATTAGTAACGTAGGTAATGATATTTTACGTAGTTGGGTTACAGAAGTGTTCCAAATTCATACCAATATGTAAAAATCTTATTATTATAGTGCTTGAAAGCAGCAGCGACTTGATGATGTCACAACGGAACAGCTTTTCAAACGATGATGACGGTAATGTGTTACTTGAAATAAAAATTCGCATAATTACAATTTATATATTTATAAACAACACAATTCATTGTAAGAATATTGTTGTCATATAAATTATCTAAATAAATTGCTACATACGCATATTCGTGTTAATTGCTATTCTTTTTCGTAATTATGTTTTAGAATGCAATGACAGGCAAAGAAACATCTGCGCAAATAGCGATGAGAAAGAAGAGACCGCGAGAAAGGGAACTGAGTGATAAGGTACAGTTTTATTTCCTAACTTTATTAACCTTTTTTAAAGTATAATACCCGTATTAATAGAAAAGGCAGTCCCGGAGACTGATTGTATCATTTATTGTATCGCTGGCGATATGGCGATATGCCGCGACAAAAATTATTTTGACAAATAAATGCTAACCTTTAACCATCATATCACTATATCAAAATATATCGAAACGATACAAATTGCAGAATCTCCCCCACTCCATCACACCCCCCATGTTAAGTTGTTAACCAAATTAAAGCTTATCAGCCATTTAAAATATACGTACAAACTAACGGTTTAACATGTAACTTTTAGTTTCATTTTTAAAATTAGTTCTCTTAAAAATTAGAGGGTATATCAAATTTGATATTGATATTGATTGATATTAAATCTGAGAAAATTCACTTACCTATTTAAAAAAAAATTAGTTTATTACAATTTTCGATTTTGATAAATAATGCACGCAGACATATCACGCCGGTTATACACTATAATTTATTTAGAAATAAAAATAAATTGTATATATGTAGTTTATTATTAATCTTAAATGGCTGCAAAATTTTTAATATGTTACAAAAATAGCGTTAAGAGATCTATGACATCTTGGAATTTGTGCATATTTTTTTAATTACTTAACTTTGATTAATGATACACGTAATAGAAAATATGTACAAACGTTCAGTCCTCTCAGACTAAGCAAGGTGATGTCTTTGTGAGAGTGTTGCTCATTTGTAACACTGTACAGCTTGATCTTGAGAACCGCCGATCATCTTCTCGAATGAGTAGATAACAAACTGCACCATAGATCTCCTTAATAGCAACAAGTTTATATATGAGTAATATTCATATTTGCGTAATCCTTGTCACGTTATTTCGGATTGATGCTATACGGTGCTTCATAGTTTCTGCCTGGGGAGGTGCCGTTCTCCGCCGCTGTTGTTTTCAGCAGGCGGTTCTCGATCACTGCCTTTGACGAACGAACTTTTAGCGTTATCTTTGTCATTTAAATAGATTTTACATCATTTATGAGAGTGAGCTAGAGTGCATATAACAAACGCAAATAATTATTTTTATTCAGTGAATACAATATTCTTCAAAATACACATTATAGAGTGTGTCTAAATTATGTCAATAATGTAACCAAAAAAAGGAACAACGATTTACATCATTTGCTAATAATAAAAGTCACAGTTTGTAAATAAATAATTCTTGAAATTGTATACAGTAATCAGACTATGAAATTAAATTTCCTACTGCGTGATACGTCCAGAATATTTCTAGATTTGCACATGACATGTATAATATCACTGTAGAACATTATAATCTATGTTAATTGAATAATTTCAATATTTTGTAATGTTTCAGATCAACATGACATCATCAAGAATTATTACCTATTTCTGTATACGTATAGTTGTATACGTATTTTATTAATAGATTAATAATATCATTTTAAATATTATAATTTTAATATAACAATAAAAGTTAAATATAAATAAGAAAAAGTCTAATATGTGTATCATTTCCTATGAATAAAAAAGTATTGCTGCGCATAATATGGCTGCGATTTCTAGGGCGGGTAAATGGTAGTGATAGGAATAAAATATCGTAATGAAAATAATTCGTAACGTTAAAAAATGAAATATCGTAGTTATAATATTGCAGAATAGCCGCTTTTTGATAGTGGGAGTTGCCGAACTACGATATATTTTATTGCTCTTTCCTGCTTCCATTTTTAACGATACGAATTATTTTCATTAGTATATTTTACTCGTGAATCACTACCCTCTACCCGCCCTAGAAATCACATCCGCTCTACATAATGGTATTTTGGAAATGTTATACGATGCATTTCTGTAGCGGGATTCTCTAACGTGCTATCGACAATTGTCGCTATCGTTAACTGTACTTATCGACAATTTTCGTTATGGGTTATTCTGTATCGAGCAGTTATCGACATCTCTCGTTAAGTCGAATCGTTAAGTATCGAAAATTGTCGCTATCGGTCGCTATGTTAACGATGGGTCTTGGAAGTCTCGTTAACTGCTTAGCGATATTTTACATTCGTTAATAATATATTATATTATTTGAATTACAATGTTCTGGCTATTTCAGCATATTTAACAAGGTAAGAGATAAATCAAATGAATAATAATATTTCTAATACACGTTATAACATTTAAAAAACCGTTATATTTGTTATGCGGCTTCCGTAACCAAGGATAACCTCAAACTTGTAGGCAGAATAGTTAAATGATAAAAATTATCTGATATAACAAATATTACATATATTACATAAATTAAATATGGAAATACTTTTAACTAAATATATACATATACATATACACAATACATAATTTTTTTCTTGTGTCTATGTATTCTCAAAGTTTATAAATTAAAATCTGAAGTATCCTGCATATTTGCAACGCGTTTCAATATTACAAATACATTGAACAGTAAAATATATTTTTACAATAATTTATAACAACTTGTTTATGTTAAAATGATTATTCGTATAATCATGCGGTGGGAATATAAAGTGAAAAAAATCATTTCAGTATCGCTTTTTCTACTGTTTTTTTTTTTACTTTATATTCGTACTGCTGACTTATAGATAACAGGGTTAAATAATATGAATAAATAAATTATTTTTAGAATGGCTGATGCTTGTCTTGCCGCAGACATACTAAACTTAGAATATCGTATCCAACGCTGCGAGCGAAGAGTAAATCGACAGGTATTACGAGAAATAGAACAACCATTCGATTTGACTGATGTTGAATTCAGGGAATTGTACCGTTTAACTCCGGAATTGTTAAATGATCTCATTGATGTACTTGCACCTCATTTGATGCACACAAGAATTACTGGACTATCTGTTGAAAAACAAGTAATGTGTCTTTCCACTTAACACGAAGTCATAATCAAAGTTGCTTATTTCTAATTTATATGTCACATAGGTACTGTCTGCAATAAGATTGTACGCGACTGGATGCTATCAACGTCCAGTAGGTGAACAATGGGGTATTTCAATGAGTCAACCATCGATCAGTAGATGTATTCATCGAGTTACAGACGCGATAAATGAAAATATTTTTCGTCAATGGGTGCAGTTTTCCATGACTCCAGAAGCCAGATGGTTTGCAAGAGAGCAGTTTCAGAATGCTCCTCAACCATTTGAAGGAGCTATCGGAGCAATAGATTGCACCCACGTGGCAATTCTTGCTCCTAGGGAACACGAAGAAGCCTATGTGAATCACAATGGATACCATTCAATAAACGTCCAAATGGTACTAATTGAAATTATTTATCAATTTATTGCGTTATAATTATTATAATATAATGTGTATTACTTTATTAAGATATGCGACCCGACTCTCAAGATCCTGAACGTGAATGCAAGATTTCCGGGAGCCAGACATGACGCTTATATTTGGAGTTCTTCTGCTGCGCGTGGTGTTATGGAACGTGCATATAATCGCGGCGAAAGAAGAACGTATCTCATTGGTACGATTTTTTTATATTATCACTGTATTTGTTGCATATTTGAAACGTTTACCGCAAAAGTAGCCTAGCTGCCAAAATTCAGCAATTTGGTTTCCTATTTTAAAGCGTTAATGGTTTCATAATTTATAAGTTAATAACTTATGAAACCATTAACGCTTTAAAATAGGAAAAACTGCCGAATTTTGGCAGTTTGGTCACTTTTGCGGTAAGCGTCTCATTTTAGACATGTTTTTTTTACAGGTGACTCAGGATATCCATTAGAACCCTGGCTGTTAACTCCTTTACCTCATGAGCCTGAAGAAACTCCACGATTTTTCTACAATGAGGCATTATGCAGTGCAAGAAATTGCGTGGAACGATTGTTTGGAGTTCTTAAAAGCACGTGGAGATGCCTTTCCAAGCACAGGGTCTTACAGTATGAGCCTGGCTTTGCAGGAAAAATCGTTAATGCGTGTGCGGTTCTACACAACATGCGAATTGCTGGCGGTATACTTGACGATGATCCGTTTGAAAAATACGCGAATGGAGATGTGCCCGGCATTCACATCGACGACGATGATAATTTGCGACCACTTACACTCGCGCGTCGAATTCAAGATCGCCTTATTGTGGAAAGGTTTGGAAGATAAATTTTAAAATAAAAATCCGTTATTTTATATTTATTATAAAATATATAATTTACTATTTAGGTGCAACATATTTTACGTAATGTAATATAAGTGTAACATAAAATACATAATTTAATCATAATATATTATATTTTAACGTAACACGAAAACTTTGGTGCATACTTTACATACAAATCATCACATTCTTTGGTTAATATCACGTATTGTGTTGATTTGTCCCATTTGACTCCTGTCAAATCCTACTTCTTATACTCGGTCTGAAATTAAGTAATACTTATTAGATAATAATTGTATGACTTTCATAATTTATAACAAATTAGGACATTTCTTACTTCTTAGTGAATATAGCTTGGCAATGAATTATCCAATACTTGTATTACTTTCTCCATTACTCGTATCCTATCCGCTTCGTTCACAGCCTGTACATCTGCATTATTTGCTAACTTTGTAGCAGCTTTGGCCATTTCTGCCATAGCAAGAGCATTCGTCGTAGCTGCTTCTGCATGAGCTTTCGAGGCCTCGGCAAGTATCTGCACAATATTTTAGGAGGTGACAATATACAATTATGTACGTACGACTTCGAAAAATTTTATTAATTCCGATTTTCGAGATTTTTTTTTTTAGGACCATTCTGCAATACGTCGCAAACGCCTCGTTGTCAGTCACGAAGGATGACAACTGCTAGTTGAAAAGACAAGTACTCTTTCCGCTTGGCAAGGGATTGCCACAAACGAGAGTTGGCTCTTTTAATTTTATAATAACAGCAACTGGCAATCGGCAACCGGAAATAACACTTTTCAACAGTTGCCATCATTCGTAATTGGGGCGTTTGCGACGTATTGTAGAATGGTCCTTACCATCATAGCATCGGCTTGCTTCTGAGCAATGTATTCAAATTGCTCTCTCGATGAATGAAACTGCTTAGTAGAATTTCGTACACGATTTACTGCAATTTTATATAAAAAAACATTATTATTAACATAAATAATTAAAACACGTAATAAAAAAGGCATCTTATAACGTTATTGTACAAAAATTGAAAACTATTAATTTTTTTAAATTTTCGTACAATACTATTATATAATATTATTTATGTCTTTATTACATCTTCTTGAAAACACAGATGAACTGATGTTACGAGTAGTACTTGGTAGATCCGATGACTTGGAAGCAGAAAGTATGCATGGAGTCTTTCTCTTCGTCTGTTTCTTCAAGTATGAGGAAGCGATAGCAGTTTTCAGAGTCTGTTGAATTTCTGGATCAGCATCAATAACAATTGGGAGATTTTGTTGCACGAGGATGTTATCGTTGTCAGATGCATTTCCATCATCAAGTACAACATCGTCAATCGTAGCGATGTCGATGCCAATGTTAGTATCTAAAGGAATAACTGTAAATAAATAATATATTACAATTAATATAAATAAGTATAATTAGATTAAGGGCCACTATATAATGTATTAAATATTAATTAATCCACTTTTTTATAAAAACAAAGTAATAATTAAAATAGTTTACAGTACTAATGTGATAATCAACCTAAATTAGAAAGAATATATATATATATATATATGCTTTTTTAAAATAATTTTCAGGTTCTAAAGATAATGACATAATGATCCATTGATACTTAGATCGGGTCTACAATTTGGTCGTTAGTCGTGAGTCGTAAGAAACTGACCAACCACAGTCGAATTTGAGAAGAATAATCAACTGTGACTGGTCAATTTCTTACGACTCACGACTTACGACACCTATTATAGACCAGACTTTAAGCTGCTTGTTAAGTCTTCGGAAATTTCTTGGACTAGGATATAATTGATAATTGTTTTTAAATCAAAACAATTACAATGATTTTATGTAATAATTTATGAAGTGTTAAATATATTTATTTTTGTCGAATATAAAAATAGAGTCTTTCTCTTTCATATTTATTTTTATTTTATTATTAATTTAATCTCTTTTAATACTAATAAAAATGACTACCTATATCTCCGTTCGACGTTTTCGGGCCCTTTTGCAAATTTTCTTGCAGAAGAGTATTGCGAACTTGTGGGATGTCCTCCAATATTAACAAATTTCCACGGATTAGCTCATTTTGTAAAGACTATATAAACATGGAAAAAAGGCATATATTATGTAGTAAGCAATTATATACTTTATATTATATGTAGGTAGATATATTTTTTTCAATAGTTCAAATCTCATTTGCTATTGTCAGACAAATTGTTGAAATTGTTATTAATTATGAATGCTCCATATATAATGATTCTACAATGAATATTTACAAAACATATACAGTTTATATAAACGTATAAATATATTTTCGAAAAAATTAATTTTACTATTATTCGTCCCCCTCCAAACCATAAAATTTTGTCCTGTGTACACACACACGCACACGCACACGCACAAGCACACGCACACGCGCGCGCACGCACACACACACACACACACACACACACACACACACACACACACACACACACACATATATGTACATGTATACATATGTACATGTATACATGTATACATGCATACGTATATATGTATATGTACATACCTCCTCTTCCGGAATATTTTCAGCACAATCTTTACTTCCTTCAATATATTCTACGCCGACTATTTCAATAACCCGCAGTTCCATTTCAGATAATTCCGCAGATTGCTTGATGGACTTGTTTCCTGTCATTCCCTTAGCTTTTCTCAAATTGCGTGCCTTCAGAGAAGTACGACTTTTTAGGTCTCTCCATACCTAAACATGTATAATTATTTTTTATTTTATTCTTGTTTATAAAAAAGTATATCCAAATCCAAATTTAAGTTAAATGCATAACTAAAGTTGTAATAAAAATTACTGCAAAATGAACAATGAAACCATTAGTCTTAAGGCTGGTTTATGCAGGCCGTAACCGTTGATTTAACCCATAAGTCTTAAGAAATTAGCCAATCACAGATTATTCTTTTTACATTCGACTATGA
>NW_020216083.1:0-1865 GCF_003070985.1 Temnothorax curvispinosus | reverse complement strand
CGTGATGTCATTTGATTTGAAATTTCTCTCGACCAATAAGGGGAGATGGAAAGGAGTATAAGCAGCATCGACTGCGGAGCTATATCATTATCCTTTAGACTTTCGAAGGCTACAGGTCTCAAATCGGGAGCAATGGAAGCTTTTAGGAGAATTGTTTCCTATTTTGATGTATTCATACAAAAGAGATTGGACATCATCAAACAGCTGCCTGTTGAAATATCCAACATGATTTTTGGCATGTTGGACAATAGGTCTCTCCGGTCGGCTTCAACGGTGTCTGAAGCATGGGAGACGATAGCTATGGACGAACGGAGACGTAGGCTCCGCCTTGCGAAATTAAATGTAATGCCTGTAAAATGTAAACCTGATGTAAAATGTAATAAAATTTTAACTTTTAAATTCAATGAACGGAACGGCAGAACTATTAAGATAGATCCTACTCGGTCTCGCCGATTGGACATGTATCCATGCACATGTATCCAATTTAATAGAGATAAGAGAATAAGTCGTCGCTTCCGAATAAAAGGGCGTTAACTTGGAAGCCGGTTTAGGCCAGTCAATAAAGACACAAAAATTCGAAAATTTAACTTTAATTACAAAAGTTTTCAAATTTTGATGGAATATTGGGTGAGTTGAAATAACAATAAATCTCATTTTGCAACCATCCCCGAGGTCCGGAACATGTTAAATATTGCAAAAGAATGTTAATTTATTCTAACTTTGCGAAAAAAATTGCAAAAGTCCTGCAAACTTAAAGCAATGTCTATTGTAATATTTTCCACAATGTGTTAGATTTGCAACCTATTTCAAGACGCGCAACATTGAAATTTATTGTAAAATAACGTTTTTGTTTGTAATTTGGAGGAAAAAATTGCAAAAGTGCTGCAAACTGATAGAATAACTTTTACAACTACCCCGAACAGCTGTACCAATTTGCAACCTTCTATGTTACACGCAACATATTTTTTTTAAATCAATGATGGAACAATTGTTTATTTGGTCGTAATTTTGCCCAAAAAATTGCAAAAGTTTTGCAAATTGGTTGCAAACGTTGAGATTATTTTTCGTCACAAGCTATTAAGTTTGCAACCTCGGACAAGGTCCGCAACCTTGAAAAATTAGCAACAATTATTATTTTGCACTTTGTACAAGCGTGAAAAAATTGCAAAAGTTTTGCAAATTTTACGGAGTGCTTTAAATGTCTTCCTTTATCCGAATATAAATTTGCAACCCTTTACTAGTTACGCAAATTATTGCAACTTATTAATGACTAATTTTGTGTTACAAAATTAATGCAAAAGTGTTGCAAATCCAGGGAAACAAATTAAAAATACATTTACACATAATGTCGAATTTGCAACCTTCTACCTGTCACGCAAAATATTTAAATCAAATATATACGTTACATGCTCAATACTATGATCGAGGCCCCGATGGTTGCTTCGCACTTGTGTATGAGGCTTTAGTTTTTAGTGTTGTTGTGGTGCGTGACAATAGAAAAGTACGCGGACTTTTCTTATCATTTCTCCTATTTTAACGGTACACATTTTCGGCTTATTTTCTGACCTTTCTTGTTGTTTCTTATTCACGTAAGAAAACGTTACACGAGTAGCATTGTTTGACAGCATCGTGCTTATAAATTAATTATGGAAAACGAAAATGTTTGTTTTATTTGTGGTAAAGATTTACAAAGTGGAGCTATTGACAACGTTAAAGAAAAAGGTATCAGTTAAGTAAATAAAAATTTCTCAAATCTATAAGAGGCTGGGGTTACACTATTCGCGTTTTCGCGAATCGGATTCGCGAAAACGCGCATAATGTAGCCCCAGCCTAAGACATTACGAAATAATTTTAAAATTAAAATA
>NW_020216082.1:0-2878 GCF_003070985.1 Temnothorax curvispinosus | reverse complement strand
TTCTTAATTATCAAGATTTCCCAAATCTGTTTTTTTCTATGTGCTTCAGAATCGTTTGTAGTTGTTTGTAGTGCTTTTTGTTTCGTTTGTAGTTGAACCGTTTAAAAGTTACAACAATTTAAAAAAATAAATAAAACCTAACTTTGTCATTTGTCGAGATATTTCAAATCCGCTTGCGCCATCTTCTTCAGAATCATTTGTAGTTGTCTGTAGTGCTTTTCTTTTCGTTTGTAGTTGCACCGTTCAAAAGTTATTATATTTTTGCAATAAATAAAAAATGTAACTTTGCTCCGCTTGCGCCATCTTCATCAGAATCGTTTGTAGTTGTTTGTAGTGCTTTTTTTTCGTTTGTAGTTGCACCGTTCAAAAGTTATTATATTTTTGCAATAAACAAAAAGTGTAACTTTGTCAATTTTGGAGATATCTCAAATCCGCTTGCGCCATCTTTTTTAGAATCGTTTGTTTTAGTGCTTTCTTTTTTATTTGTATTTTCACCGTTCTAAATAGGGGAGCACCCCAGGGAGCACACACTTCTGCATAACGCATAATGCATACACATATGCATAAGGAAATAGACCAATCAATTTTCTTATGCTTACGCATTATGCGTTGTGCAGAAGTGTGTGCTTCCCGCTTAAGGGGATCCTATAGCGAAGGCCGAACTTCCTCGACGTCGGTAATGTCAACATTTCTAATCCTGTTTTCTATGTTATATATCTATATCTGTCCTTATCTAACGAGAGGCATCTGTCTTTGTTCGATTGCTGCGCCATCTTTCGCTACACGCAATACTGCTTATCCTATCAACCTGAATGTGCTTTTGCTTAATAAAACTTCCTTTTTACAGAATCTTTTTTTCTAGACGTTGAATCTTAGTTTTATTTACACGATATTGTTCCTACATGTTGTCCCTACGTCGCCTTGGTGTCATTATATATATATAAACTGCAGTAATTTTGTTATTGTCGTCAGATGACAGTTGTATGTGCCCAAATTAGTAAAATTTTTAATTTTTTTTCGTTCCCGATATGAAATTGTATAACGCGATGTAGATTTTTGTGCGTACTTTAATTCTAGACCACAAACTTACAATTCTGTAAAGTCAATTCAAAGATTTCTTAAAATGAAAAAATGTCGGTAACTACCGCCACTATAGGATCCCCTTAAGTGTTGTAGCTTGTATAGCAAAT
Organism: Temnothorax curvispinosus; assembly: GCF_003070985.1. Lineage (NCBI taxonomy): Eukaryota > Metazoa > Arthropoda > Insecta > Hymenoptera > Formicidae > Temnothorax > Temnothorax curvispinosus. The sequence goes on along the minus strand of NW_020216082.1, from coordinate 1,688 downwards.
TTCATAATGTCTGCACATGATAAGGTATATAGGTACGGCTGCAACTTTTTAGCTGCTTGTGCTAAATTACGCTTTTATTTCAGCTAATAAATTTTTATGTGGTAGCTAATGACTTTTTCCTATAATAACCAGAGTTTAGCCATGATACTAAGGTGTTAGCTCTTACAGCTAAGCTTGATTCAGCTATTGAAATTTAGCTACTAATGCAAAGTCATTATTTTCCGTCTGGTTACTTGCTTCTATAATAATTAACTGTTATCGATTTTTTTATGGTGATTATTAATTTATTAATTGTTTTAAAAGAATTAAATAAATATTAAATTTTAAATCATTAAAGAAATTAGAAAGAAACTGAAAAGAAATGTTTTAAAATAAAAAAAATACTTTTAAAGCAGACAGTTGATTTCTATGTAAACCAATATTAAAGTGTGATATCGTAATGCACCATTTTCGCAACTTTTCCACCATTTCGGATAAATGATAATTATGTTCGTATTTCTTAGGATTTAAAAAAGAATTTTTATAGATTAAATTTTATAGATTTTATAGATTATCCATTGCGATGCAAAATTTGACCTTGCTTATCAGTTCTTTTTGATAATTAACAAAGTTTACTCTTGGCGAATTGTTTAAACACAATTATTACTCAAACGGTACAATTTTAAACAAAAGTAAAATTACTACAAACAATTCTGAAGCACATAGAAAAAAACAGATTTGGGAAATATTGATAATTAACAAAGTTTACTCTAGGCGAATTGTTTAAACACAATTATTATTCAAACGGTACAATTTTAAACAAAAGTAAAATCACTACAAACAACTACAAACGATTCTGAATCATATGGAAAAAAACCAAATTAAGAAATATTGATAATTAACAAAGTTTACTCTAGGCGAATTGTTTAAACACAATTATTATTCAAACGGTACAATTATAAACAAAAGCAAAATTACTACAAACAACTACAAACGATTCTGAAGCACATAGAAAAAAACAGATTTGGGAAATTTTAATAATTAACAAAGTGAACTCTTGGCGAATTGTTTAAATAATCGTAACTTTTAAACGATACAACTACAAACGAAAGTAAAATCACTACAAATAACTACAAACGATTCTGAATCATATAGAACAAACGAAATTAAGAAATCTTGATAATTAACAAAGTTAACAGTTGGCGAACTGTTCACACGCAACTATTACGCAAACGGTACAACTACAAACAAAAGTAAATTCACTACAATTAACTACAAACGAAATACTATTATTTTCTGTATTGAAAAATCATTTTTTTTAAAGTGGGGTTCCAGGTTCACATAACTTTTAAATCCGCTGACTCATCTTTATTAGCGCATTTAATCACACCGTTATCAAATTCATCAAATAACTTGAAAATGATTTTAGAATTTGTTAAATGTTCGGTCGCACTTGAATCTGCTATAAAATTCGAAAAGAATCTATTTTGATCTATGTATTCCGTATTTGAACACATAGTTTTAGTATTAGTGCCATCATAATTACCAGTAATTAAAGACACCGCGTTACTCGCTAGATTTGTAATCTCGTGCTCACCTTTATTATTGTTTGTTTTCTTTGTTGAATTTCCTTCATTCTATTGAGTCCCTTGATCCGGATTGCTTCCTTTGTTTCCTCCTTTATCACACCTATTGTTAGTATTTTTATA
>NW_020216081.1:0-2909 GCF_003070985.1 Temnothorax curvispinosus | reverse complement strand
CGACCACCATGACCTAGATTTTGATGCGTACTTTAATTCTAGACAAGAATTTTGCATTTCTATAAAGCCAATTAAAAGATTAGTGCTAAGAAAAAAACTGAAAAAAACCGGTTAGGATCACGGCTTTAGGATCACCTTAAGCCTTGTGTCCACGATGCTAGAACTGCGTCCGAGTTTTGGTTTAAGCCAATCAACATGGAGCTCTTACAGAAAAGTAACAGTTTCATTGGCTTAAACCGAAACTCGGACACAGTTCTAGCATCGTGGTCATAAGGCTTAAGGTGATCCTAAAGCCGTGATCCTAGCCGGTTTTTTTCGGTTTTTTTCTTAGCACTAATCTTTTAATTGGCTTTATAGAAATGCAAAATTCTTGTCTAGAATTAAAGTACGCATCAAAATCTAGGTCATGGTGGTCGAATTTATATGTGGTGGTCGTCACGTATAACAAAAAATATTAATTTTTTTTCGTTTTTGATATAAATTCGACCACCATGACCTATAGATTTTGATGCGCACTTTAATTCTAGACAAGAATTTTGCATTTCTATAAAGCCAATTAAAAGATTAGTACTAAGAAAAAACTGAAAAAAACCGGCTAGGATCACGGTTTTAGGATCATTTTAATGGCCGTGTCCAGCCGAACCTCCGCTATTCGTATGTATTTGACCGGAAATGAATGTCCGGGAAAGAATCTACCATATGAAATCGTTTGTATTTCGTATGAAGACTTTTGAAGTGCAATTGAAAAGGTTTGTGAGTCATTCGTTTAATTGTAATTAATTAATTATTTTTACACCATGCATTTAGCCGAAATACATAAATTAATAAAAGTTTTTATACGGAATCGTTTGTATTTTGTATGAAGAGTTATGAAGTGTGATTAAAAAGGTTTGTGAGTCACCCAGATAATTTTAATTAAATATTTATAAACTCGGTAATTAGCCGATAGATTTTTAGTTATTCATGTTAAAAGAAGAAGGCGTTAGTGTTCCCGAAGGTCCGTCTGCAATCAGAATTAATATGAACGTTTTAAGGAGGTTCTACAGATACTCTCTAGTCAGTTGAGAGATGAAGAGAAAATCTTCAAATTCATCGGTTCTAAGTATTCATAAAATATTTTCGTGAATTTTGATGACGTTAGAGCTTATATCATACCCATATTAGTCGAAGCGAGGAATAATTAAAAATATCGTGTAAGTGCTCCTTTGACTCTGGCGGCTTATAATGGAAGAAAATGTGGTAACGTCGCGAACTTGACAGTTCTGCTCATATGACCACGGTTATTTCACAATTTCACATAATTCTAGAGCGAGTATTCTCCGTAAGCGCTCGTAAACGTTAGGTGCTTAAGTTTGAGGTGCTGTCATACTGTGGTGCTGTACTGGCTGTACACTTTTCGCGCGGGTGCAGTCGCTGCGACATTGCCAAATCTCCCTTGTTATTCGAAGCACGCTACGTGAACTGTGATATGGCCTGTTTCAATAGCCAATATCACAAAATTTTACGCGATAACCCTTGTTTTTCTCGATATTTCTGAAAAGCTTAGATTAAGATCTATAAGAGCTCCGTTTTTTGAGCTTTGGTGGGTCGCCTTTATATAATTAATATCTCGTTTCCTGTCTCCAAGAGCCCCTCTGCCATATGTAGTTTATGTTAAAAACTGTGATTTCAAAATTCATTTTTGCAAATTTTTACACGGTAAACCGATGCTAAAATTTTTCGAGCACTTTTCTTGCATCTCAATTTACACGTCCATAAAGTTTTTTCCAATTTTTAGATACATCCATTATCTGTAGAACCTCCTTAAAAATTATTTTATACTGAAATAAATAAATATACAGGCTAATAAGCCTGTAGCTATAAGCGATAGTTGCTAATTAAGTTTGTAAAGATGTACCAGCTGTGCAGGGTGAAGAGCAGGTTATCTCAAACGCCCTGCCACAACCCAATTAAAAGAGACTCAAATGTCATTACCGCTGAGAAGTACTTTTTGCCATTTAAGTTAGCATGTCAGAGCAACCGGATTGTCCATTGCGTTCCACCTTGAATTTTTTTTACAGTCGTTTATTAGGATTGCCCTACTCATTTTAAATTGAGCGCTTTTAAATGTATTATTATTAAACTACCGATATCGATATTAAAACTTGACAGAGTGACGTAAACTAATTCGCTCATAGTATTATAACAAAGTATTATGCGATCAAAAATTCTCGAAAGCTAATAGCTTCTTTACTATGCTCTCTCTTTATGTCGATCGATTCAGATAAAAATCTCCGAAGTCTTTCTTTCTCTCGCGATATTCCTAGAGTAAAACTGTACAAAAGCTCTACGAAATTGGCGATATTTTTCACGAATCTGGTTCGAGTCTCGGCTCTTGAGGAAAGTGCGCATGTAGAAAGAGTGCGCCAACACAGTTTATCCTGCTAAATGGTTATCAATTCTTTATAAGTTCTGTATTGTACATAAATTATAGAATATCTAAACGTTTCTTTTTTTTTTTCGATGTCCTGTGACATTGTACAATAGAGTTACAAATAAAGATAAAGCCACACTTTACGTATAATCTGATTCAGTCTTTGCTAATGTTACATAATAACGTGCGAAAGAACTAACAGTTAGACTATTTAAGAGGCTATTTAAGAATTTTAATTGATACTGGAAGCATAAAACTGTTTAGCTAGCTTTACACAAGATATTGGTCTTCTTCTTTATGAAATCGTCAAATTATGCATGATTATAATACATTTCTACATTATCACCAGCATCGAATCTAATCTTATTTATCGTGATACTCTTGAGAAACTGTTAATCCATTGTTTTAACTCGATCGCGGCGCAGAACTGCGTCCACCAATATTGTTCTTCTCCCTCCAATCGATTCCCGTAAAAGCTGTCTACATATTGAACAGT
>NW_020216080.1:0-1272 GCF_003070985.1 Temnothorax curvispinosus | reverse complement strand
TTCTGATGAGTAGTCACTGACTACTTCGAGGTGAATTGCGGAGGTGGCAAAGCAGACGGACACACAGATCCATCCCTTGTATGTCTTCGCACCTCGTCCCATCCATGTTTCGATGGTGAGCGGTCCGGCATAGTCAACTCCTGTATGAGTAAACGGACGTGACGGCGTAACCCGAAAGAGAGGTAGTTGGCCCATCAGTTGATGAGCACGGATCCCCCTCTGCCGAGCACACACGACACCCGTAAAATATGAGACTTCACCGAAGCCCGTCCGCCGATGATCCAGTAATTTTGTCTGACATGAGCCAATGTCAGCTGTGTTCCTCCGTGCAAAGTACACAGATGGGCGTGTGCAATGATCAGGGTTGAAAACCGTGCGTGGCGAGGCAAAATCGCTTGATGTTTGTTGTCTTGAGATAGCGCTGATTGGTTGAGGCGGCCGCCAACTCGGATGATCCCTTTAGCGTCTATATACGCAATCAACCGACTGAATGCGTGAGCAGTTGCTAGTCTCGAGTTGGCCGTGAGCATTTTGATCTCGTGCGTGAAGTATGCCGCTTGAGTAGCCTTAATCCAGAAGAATCTGGCCTCCTCCAAAGCTGAGTGTAAGTCCAGTGTTTTGCGTCGGTGCTTTCTCAGCGATATGAACCTGAAACAAAGAGCTGTTATTTTCAATAACTTGTTGAGAGTTGAGTACCTATATATCAGGTCCTAGTGATAGTCCGGTTGAGATGCGGCCGCATGTAGCGCAATGCCAGGACGAGCCTCATGCGCGCTCAACTCGTCCGAAAGCGCGGGTTGAGATGGCCAAGCTTCAGGGGTGAGTATCCACGGTGGTCCCGTCCACCATAATGAGTGACTTTGGAGTTGAGCAGTATTTGATCCTCGTGAGGCGCAATCGGCTGGGTTGTGCGTACCTGGTACGTATTTTCAATGTGCGTTCGTAGTGAGCTCTTGAATTTGAGAGACCCGATTTATCACGAAATCCTTCCAGCGCGATGCATGAGATTTGATCCACGTGAGTGTCACAACAGAGTCCGTCCACAGGTGAGTTGCTGTGACGTTCAACTTCAAGGTGGCTTGAACGTATTGCATGAGTCTTGAGAGCAGCAGAGCTGCGGTGAGTTCAAGTCTCGGGATGGTGAGCCGCTTGAGCGGTGCTACCTTTGTTTTGGAGCACACCAATGAAATCGTGGCGCCATTTGAGCCGTGGACGGTGATAAATACGACTGCAGCCATTGCCAGTTGAGAAGCATCAGAAAAGCCGTGAAAT
>NW_020216079.1:0-1044 GCF_003070985.1 Temnothorax curvispinosus | reverse complement strand
CTCCCCCGCGATTTCTTTTATTTTCTTCAATTCACGAATAACATAGAATAGAAGAACAAGATGACATTAAAGAAGAATTTAATCTCCCGGCAAAATTATTCCTAATTATTTCTCTATCCGCAGGAGTCAATTTAAAAGTTTTGACGATTTAGCATCTTAGTCTTGTCCGATTTATGAAGGCCAGAATCTTGGCTTGAAATCAACTTGGTGGATGCAATTAGGGTAATGCGCGGGATATTAATGTTCTACGAATCTCGCGGAGTCAACCTGAAATTGAGATTAGCAATTTAATGTCGCAACGTTTCCAAATCTACGACGACATCATGCGCGAGAATCTTGACCAAAAGGCACGAACGTAGGCGCATTTTGTAACGACGCGGTTAAGATAATAACGACGGGAATCGTAACGACTTGTGAATTTCAAGCCGCTGAACGTTGCGTAACGCTACATCGTGCTGCATTAAATCTATAATAATTCTGCCGAATTTAATCTATTATTTTCATGCGGCGCGATCGCGGCGCGCGAGAAACCGGTTTATTTCAGGTCACCTGCCTTTCCACGATATACACGGGCAAAAATAAATCGCGCGGAGAATGACGGATGATTAAATGTGACTCATTTTTACGTCTACGCAACAAGGAAATACGCGCGCTACGGGCTAGGAGCGAACGGGTTAATTGCGCAAGACAAGTCACAAGGCTGCTTTATCGATGAATTCCAGAAGTCCCGGGCGCACCTTTGTCTTCCCCACTGCGTGTTACGTTCAACTAATCTCTAAACAATGTTAAAGACATCCGTTACGCTCAGAAAATAAAAGAGGATCTTGCGAGGATCAAAATTGAAGTTTCACGACTTTGTATAGTCCTTCCTCTTCACTTTATGATGCAAGATTACATCCTTGCGTTGCACGACAGTACAATGAAACAATGTCGTAATAAAATAACGATTTTTACGCGTCGCTTAAACCGGTATCTGCGCGTGGCGCATTGTAGCGAGATTCCTCGTTACATGATCGTAATTGATTAATGGTTGCAGGCGAGCGA
>NW_020216078.1:4165-9159 GCF_003070985.1 Temnothorax curvispinosus | reverse complement strand
CCTTCAATGCTACCAATCATAAAACAATAAAATATTTAACCATTATAGTCATAGAATATATAGAGATTAGATACATAAGTTTGAAATAATTGTTCAATATGTCCAACAATTATTCTCTTCAAATTTAATTCCCTAAGAGCAAAAAGTCGACTTCTACCGAAACTGACTTGGCAGAAAGTCGACTTTTTTAAGGACAAAAGCGAAATTGCTGCGCCAGATAGTTCTTGCAGTTATGGCGGATCTAAAAGAGGATCAGGATAAGGCCAAGTGGAAACATCCTTACAGGTTAGGTATGGTGTGTTATTAATTATCATCGATAATTAAGACCTATTGAATGCAACCTCTCCATTCTGAACCATTTTTCAGAACACCAGAAATGGAGGAACCTGTGTTCATGCATTTTTCGTGCGTTCTACGGAAAATCAGTCCGGAATAGGTGGTTTATAAAGAGGTGTACGAAACGAATAAGATGTATATGCGAGGTGTCACGGCGATAGAACCCGAATGATTGCCGAAATTCGCTTCCATGCTATGCCATCTTAGTGAACCATTGGTTGATCCATCGCCAAGGTATTTTTATCACAATTGTTGCTTTATAATGTTTTTCCTATTTATTTATAAAGATATTAATCTTCATTATGATCGAATATTATTCTCATTTATAGATATAATCAAGGAATCGGGAAGATCATTTGTCGCGCGTGTCTGGTACATTTGGAAAGGCCGCATGGGCACTACCATCGATGGATATAGAGCATCCGTGGACGATGTCAAGTGGTTCGCGTATTTCTTCTTGGAGGGTCAAGCTGAAACGATTTGTTCTGTCGCTGCTGACGATATCTAGGAGCATCACCAAGTTATGGGCCAGGTAAATCGTTATTCTATCTCCTTTTAATTTCACGTTGATTCATCGAATAGATTACATCAATTCAATACGATTTTTTCAGGTTGATACCACGCACTCAAGCAATAGTACAAACGCTGCAGTCGCAGGGAGTCGTATCCAAATACAAACTGCTAGAAATCTGGGGTTCGGATAAAAAATGTGAGATTTTAATTTATAAAATAATATTTAAGACTTCTATACAATACTAGACCGCTGACAGGTATCTCGGCCGTGATGCTTGTCAACTTTAGTCGACTTTTAGTCGGCGTTTTTTTAGACATTCGCCGACTTCAAGTCGACTTTTGTCTTTAAAAAAGTCGACTTCCCGCCAACTTTTAAAGTCGATAAAATAAACCGCCGCGTACGTCTGGAGGTCGGTTGTGTATCTTGAAACGAGGTGAAAATGACAAAAGTTAACAGATTTTATTAGATTTTGATAAATAAAATCGTAGATACGCTAATAAATTTTCTCACTTTTGTAATTTTTACCTCATTATTTCAGTCATTTCAGTCAATTAATTGCAATGCAGCCAGTCATTTTGGAAGCTGAGAATACGAGACCAAAAAGCGTATTGACGTTTACGAAAAGGTTATGTTTTCACATGTGTTTGGTTCAAAAATGGCGGACGAGAATACTCACATTTATAGAGCCTTAAGTAGAGTTGTGCCAATATCGCGGTAACTTTGTCTCACTCCCACTAACGTCTTGTCGATAAATGGCGAACCAATATAGCTTTGTCTCACTCCCACTTATAGCTTTGTCTTACTTCCACTAAAGAACCAAAAGCGCTGATCGGGAAATGGCGGAGCCAATCAGCGAAAGGAACACCATTGGCTTAAGTCTTGTGTCCACGATGCTAGAACTGCGTCCGAGTTTTGGTTTAAGCCAATCAACTTGCAGTTCTTACAGAAAAGTAGCAGTTTCATTGGCTTAAACCGAAACTCGGACACAGTTCTAGCATCATGGACACAAGGTTTTAAGGCCTTGGCACATAGAAAAACTTAAGCAGTAAGAAATCAACGGATATGGGCCTTGGCACATAGAAAAACTTAAGCAGTAAGAAATCAACGGTTTGGATTTGCTGCCGCTTAGGGCCGTGCCTTAAGTTCTTGACTGTGATTGGCTGATTTGCTTACTGCTTGAGTTTTACTGCTTAAATTTTTCTATGTGCCACGGCATTATGGATTCGCTACCGCTTAGGGCCGTGCCTTAAGTTCTTGACTGTGAATTTGCTTACTGCTTGAGTTTAGTAAGGTTTCGACCAATCGCGTTGCTCAATTCTTACTTCTACGGTTACAGACGGCCGAATCGAGCAACGCGATTGGTCGAAACCTTACTGTTACGTTCTACGAAAAAGTGTGTGTGCTCTGCTTAAGGGCCATCTACAATGAGTCGCAGTCGTAAGAGTCGTAAGAAATTGACCAATCACAGTCTATTATTCTCCTTGCGGACGAAGAATAATGAACTGTGATTGGTCAATTTCTTACGACTCTTGCGACTGCGACTCATTGTAGATGGCCCTTTAAAGGCCATTGCACGTAACAAAGAAAAGAAAATAGACCAATCACACTCGATTATTTTTCGAGCTCAAGGAGAATAATCGACTGTGATTGGTCTATTTTCTTGCGGCCTTACAATTATGACTAAAAGTTTGTTAGTGCTCATCTGCAATAGGTGTTTTAAGCCCTAAGCCCTAAAAATTGACCAATCACAGTCAATTATTCTCTTCAAATTCAATTGTGATTGAACAATTTCTTAAGGCTTAGGGCTTAAAACACCTATTGTAGATGGACTTACATGCAATGGCCTTAACGTTGAAGGAAAGCATAACAAGTTCACTGAAGATTAAACTGCGTTCAATTTTGAACGCAGTTCACAGGAACTCTTGGAATTGAACCACGTTGGAGGAAACAGACATTAAGGATCTCTTTAGGATACAATTTATATCGTTTTCTCTTTCTCTCTTATATCTCTTTCTCTTTCTGTTTCTCTTGCTTTTTTGAGGAGAAATGGCGGATCAATTAAAAGTCTGTTAAGCCCCGGACACACGAATCGACGGAAGACGTAAGACGTAAATCGTAAGGAAATCCACTAAGGGCCAGTCTACAATGGATGTTGTAAGTCGTAAGTCGTAAGAATTGACCAATCACAGTCGATTATTCTCCTCAAATTCGACTGTGATTAGTCAATTCTTGCGACTCACGACTTTGCGACTCGCATTGTAGACCCAGCATTACTGTTACGAAAAAGTGTGTGTCCGGGGCCTTAAGCCAATCAACTTGCAGCTCTTACAGAAAAGCAGCAGTTTCATTGGCTTAAACCGAAACTCGGACCGATTTCTAGTATCGTGTATGTATATATGTACACAAGGCTTTAATCAGAGTCGACTATTCCCCTCTTCTTCCCTCTTAAAGAGGGGAATAGTCGACTATTGGTGGATTTCCTTACGATTTACGTCTTACGTCTTCCGTCGATTCGTGTGTGAAGGCCTTTACCGTATGGCCATCTCGACAAGAGTGAAAACGCACCTTTCGCTAAATGAAAAGCACCCATTATAGGGGGCTCTACTACCATTATTACATGTATGTATGTACATACATACTACTATAAAGAAAAGTAAGATGTTTCCTGTAATAGAAACAGCTGTTCTATGTTGAAAAGTCACTCATAAAGCAAGTAAATAATAAATTAGGTACAATATAGTGGCTAAAATCGATATTTTATATTAAATGAAAACAGATAATAGAAAAGTAGAAATAGTTGACAAGATTTATTGATATGAGTATAATATAACAATTTGTGATTCTGTTGTCCTGAGTGATAATTGAAATATTTCCACAGAAATATTTCCGACATAAAATGTTGTAAACTTTGTTTTAGTCTTCTGTAAGTCTGGGAATTATATACAACGTTAATAATTACGATTTTCAGCATGGACGTGGTGACTACTAGCTTAGAAGCTCTAATACGTGAGTATGATATGAGTCACACAATTAATTTACAATGTTTACAATGTTTTGCTTCCTGTTTAAATGTGGCAGATTTTAAATATTAATTCAACTCACATTTATTTTGCTGTAATATTTGTTTGTATTATATACATGTACATACAAATACATGTACGCACAGTATTCCATTGTAAGTGGTCATTTCTTTATTTCTTAAAGAAGTGGACGTAGTAAGAAATACAAGATTGTAACAAATTAAACGGTTCAAGTTGAATGTATTTGTAAACATAGTCATTCATAAAAGTTATCTATATTAAAAATTAGAGATGTATAATTTGTTTATTGTTACATATCTTGATGTATTAACAATTGTAATACTATTTGGAATAAGTACATGATTTGGCATAATTTGGCTAATGTATGATTTGGCATAATTGTTTATAAATCATATATATTTTATTGATTCAAAATTTTATAGATAACTTCTATCTTTTTATTTTTGCTGTGCAATAATGCTGGCTTCTCAACTCTTGTATTGATGCAGATGATAGCGTGTTATATGTCAGCCAATACAGAAATTAGAAAGGACTCCGCACAAAACCAATGGAAAAATAGCCCCAGTCAAATTAGCTCAGTCAAGTTTTAGTATGATGAAATTCAGACTGTACTGATCAAAAGTGTCAAGGGCTGCAAGTTCAGAAAATGTCCAGTTTCCGAGATACTTGGTCTCAAAGTGTTGAAATAGATTACAATTCATGAATAAAAGAAAAATCATCGTCGATTTCAACACTTTGAGAACAAGTATCTCGGAAACTGGGCATTTTCTGAACTTGCAGCCATTGAGATTTTTAATCAGGACAGTCTGAACTTTATCATACTAAAACTTCAGCTAATTTGACTAGGACTACTTTTCTATTGGTTTTGTGCGAGGTCCTTTTGTATTGAAAATTAGAAATAAAAAAGTAGAAATAGTGTGCAAATTTCAAATCAATAAAACTTGTATAAATTGTCTTATAATTCCAATAAGTCATACATTGTACTTGTTTCAAATAATGCTATAATTTTTTGTATATTAAAATATTCATAGTATGATTCATAGTATGATAAAAAGTTATATATATATATATATATATATATATATATATATATATATATATAT
>NW_020216078.1:0-4155 GCF_003070985.1 Temnothorax curvispinosus | reverse complement strand
ATATATATATATATATATATATATATATATATATATATATATATATAATACTGTAGAGAGGATTACAAATCCACAAAATCAGAAGCCAGACGTAGCAGCCATCGAAGCATTCTGTGTGATGCTTACTAAAGAAACAGAGGGTATACAAATAGGTATCAAGTTATTGGCAACGCAAATTCAATCACTTAAGGAATCAGAAGCACTACAAGCACTTTCGGTATGTTGTCTTTATATATGTTGCACATTAGTTCAATAATAACTACTCATTTAGTTATTAAATAGAATATTTAAATTTATTAGTAATAAAATTGGATAGATAGCATAATATTATTAATAAGACATTTATATTAGTAATCCTATGCTACTTCTAGTGTGAATTGAATTTTAAAGCAATAATATATAACTTAATAAGATAATACAAGATAATGCTTTGATCTTAACATTTTGAGAACTTGAAATTTATATATATATATATATATATATATATATATATATATATTTTTTTTTGCAAATACATTTGTACACAAATTCTATAGATTTTTGTTTTTCAGTTACTAGATACTTGTATGAAGAGATGTGGTCCGTTATTTCATGCGGAAGTTGGTAAATTCCGTTTTCTTAATGAGATGATAAAATTGGTCTCGCCAAAATATTTAGGTAATCGCACTACAGTGAGTGTACGGCAAAAAGTTTTGCAACTTCTTTATGTATGGATCAGAGAATATCCTCGCGAATCAAAAATTAAGGAGGCTTACGAGATGTTGAAGAAGCAAGGAGTCATTGAGGTTATATCTTTATTAGTTGTTATATTAGTTATTAATCTGATAATTGTGTTTGCAGATATATTCTTGTCTTTCTAACGTGATAATACTAAAAGCACAACAAAATATGCAGTTAGTCTCTAATCTCGTGGTTAGATATTTGATGTGGAACTGTCATCTATCAAAAACAATGGAATCTCAATTTTGTCGCCTTATATGCAAAGTTTTAAAAAATAATGATATATTTTACTCATTGATTGATAAAATAAAGTCATACACTTTTCGGAGTTATAAATACTTTTTGTTTACAACAGAGTTAATAGTAATTACAGTGATCAGCATGGCAGAGAAAGATCAATAACATAATCTACATCTTGATTTAAATCTTCTGATTTTTAATTATGGAAATATTTCAAGATTCTTGTTTATGATATTCTTATGATATTGTTAATAGTACTCTAAAATTGTATTATTTTTGTGGCAAAATTTGAAATACTCCACAAATATTTAATTAGATATCTTTGACAGTCCACAAAATATTGATGCATGACATGCATTGCTATGGAAGGAAATTAGCAATATCTTTAACGAAATATTTTTACTAAACTAGCGTAAATAAGAAGTGTTAAAATACATAAATACATCGTTATTAAACCATAAGAATTTTGTTTAAAACAGTTTTACATATCTCTTATCGTATATTTTAATGATATAGACTTATTATATAGAGACATTTAGAAACATAAAAGTAAATTTTCTTCAATGGAAGTTAACCTTTAACATGCATAAGAGCATTTATAAAAATGTGTTTTATTTTGATCTATACTACATCATGTTCATGATCTTAGACTTCAATGTTCAAATTAGTTATTACTTTGCAATATGGGATAAAAACGAATTACAGGAGGATGCAGCATTTATAATGGCAAACAGTGAAGAAATTCAAAAATCGTCTAAAATAAAAAGTAATATATTTGAAAATGAAGAAATGTCAAGGCATTTGCGTAGATTACTTCATAGTAAGGATCCTTCTGATCTACAGACTGCAAACCGACTGATCAAGTTTATGGTGAAAGAGGTATTTAGTTTCAGAAAAATATTTGGAATGAGATGTTTAGAAAGGTTGAGATTCAAATACTTCATTCTTCATATTTTTTGTTCCGGACATTTATTAAATCTTTTTCTTAATTTACATCTTTTTCTTTATTTACATGTTTTTCAAAAATTTTCATTATAAATTTATATTTTTGCAGGATGAGGAACGACTGCAGTTAAACTCGCGAAGAGGAATAGAATTAGAATCTGTGCAAAACAATGTAATGCTACTGTCAGAAATGTTAGATTCATATAATCAGAATGAAACCAGTGCAGAGGATCTTGAATTGATGAAGGAGTTGTATCAAGCATGCGAGCGACTGAAACCTATTTTGTTGAGACTCGCCAACGAAACTCAGGGCAATGTCGAAATGCTTGGTATCTTGTTATATTTAAACCTAACGATTTACTCGGTAGATTTTATATTATTAACAGAATATCCTAAACTGTCGTCTAGAAAATTCTGTTAATAATATAATCAGTTCAAAAAATTTAAGCCATAATTACGTATTTTAAGACTAAAAATCTTATTTTTCACATTTGTACGTGTGATCTGACGAAAGAGTCGAAAACTATGGGATATTTCAATTTTTAGATATCAGATTATTTTATAAAATGACACCATAAAACTGAATTGTGCATTCTATTACTTGACTCATCTGCATCGATCTTTTTTTTTCATTACACTAATTTATAATCTACGTATTAAACAACTTTAATCTTTTTAAACAATTATAATTCATTTAATCGACTACAATTGGCTAATCGTCATGACGATTCAACCATTGGTTTTGGTCTGATTAATCGTCAAGACATTAATAATCTTTGATACTTATATATAAGCATCTCATTTTTAATAATTTAAATTAAATTATTAAACTTGAAAAAGGGATGGATATGAGAGTCAGACGCAGTTATCTGTGCGTGAGTGATCAAATTACTGATTTATTCCATGTGTATACATTCGACGAACATTTCGGCTCGGGATTGAGCCATCCAGCAAGAAAAATAATTAAATTACTCCCCCTCTCCAATCCTGTTGAGCGAGCTTCAGGATTTGAAGATGAAAAACAACATTGACTATTAGATTGATATCTGTAATAAATGTTTCCGTTATCACTGACCACCGAATTAACTTTGACCATGAATTTGATTGGGAGAATGTTGAAATATTAGAGAACAATTTTTAGCTAAACGATTAGTGTCAGAAATGTCATGTATCAAGTTATAAAAGGACAGCCTTAATTCTCAAACGGATACAGAATTGCTCCATCACGCCTATGTATCAATATTAAATAAATTGTGAACCATGCCGGTTGCCGGTGCATATACTTTGTTATAATACGGACTACTTATTTTGTTTTTAAATTTTCTTATATTGTCGACCCTTATATCTCAGCTTTTATTTATTAAGGTTTGTTACCATGACTCGTAACATGACTAAACTAACGTTAGATATTTCGTGCCCGTCGTCCTGACCGGTTCGTTGATTCCGTTTCATTGTTAGTATTTTTTTATCTGTTCGGATCTTATATGCTTTTCTACATGGCTTTGTGATATTCCTTTTCTCCTGACTTTTGGGTGAGTTTAATAAGGTTGTACTAATTGACTCAATTTATAGAAAAACATTTATTACAGATATCAATCTTAGTCAATGTTGTTTTTGGATCTTCGAATCCTGAAGCTCGCTCAACAGGATTGGAGAGAGGGAGTAATTTAATTATTTTTCTCGCTGAAGATGGCTCAATCCCGAGCCAAAACGTTCGACGAATGTATACACATGGAATAAATCAGTGATTTGATCACTCACGCACAGATAACTGCGTCTGAGTCTCATAGCCATCTCTTTCAAGTTTTATAATTTCGAGAGTCCTTACTCATTATTTTATTAAATTATTAAATTTATTGTAAAAAATATTACCGCAGCCAGGGTTCGAACCTGGAACCTCTTTTATTCCGTGCAGGGCGTACCAATCGACCACCGAGGCATGTGGTAATATTTATTACAATAACACACTAAACAATAATAACATAGAGACACAATTCGACCATTGGTTTTGGTCCAATTAATCGTCAAGACCCGTGGTCAAGGCATTAATAATCTTTGATACTTATACTTATAAGCATTTTATTTTAAATAATTTAAATTAAATTATTAAATTTAATCGTGACGATTAGCCAATTGTAGTCGATTAAATGAAGTTTAATTGTTTATTATTTATTTGGCAAAATAAAAATGTACTTTCGGTTTGATTATACACCGCGACTTAAAATTTTATTGTTTAGTGTATTATTGCGA
>NW_020216077.1:0-5031 GCF_003070985.1 Temnothorax curvispinosus | reverse complement strand
TCTCTTACCTTCACCTTCACCTTCAGCCCTTCTTCGAAAAGCTCCTTCACTTTCTCCCAGTTGGTCTCCTTTCCTTCCCATTTCTCTTTCTCCACTCTTATAACTATATTCCTCTTTCTGAAATCGTCCTCGTTCCTTTCCCCCTCACCTGCCCACCATTTCTTCTTTCCCGCCCTACTCTCCTCGCTATCCTCCCTCTTCCTTTTGCCTCCACTTTGCTCCACCCTTTCCATCTTTCTCTCCAGCCTCCTTACCTTCTCCTCCAGCTCCTCCATCCTCTCGTCCTTTTTTCTGTCTTCCTCCTTCTTTTCCCTCAGTATCTTCCTTAACTTCTCCTCTACAATCCCTTCCACTGCCTCCACTATCATTCTCCCTTCACGCTCCATCCTGGCTACCCTATAACAGAACAATTACTCACTTCTCCTTTTCTCTACTCTCCTCTTCCCCCCCTCCCACTTATCCTCCTCCCCCCTTTCCCTTTCCGTCTTCCCCACTACCCTCCTTTAACTCTTCTAAATCTCCCTTTCCACTCCTTCTCTCCCCTTCTAATTCTAGCATCCATTCCTCTCCTCTTCCTTCCTCGTCCAAGACCCATCCTACCGCTTCCTGCCAGCTTCCCTTTCCTGAATTCCATCTTCTACATTCTTCCCATACATGCTCCCACGTTTCCTCTTTGTTCTCACACAATCTACACTTCTTTTTCTCCTCCGCTTCCCAGTATCTGCTCTCTCCTATCTCGTTCCCTAGTCTGAATCTCGCCACCCTTCCCCATCTACTTTCTCCCCAACCCTTCTTCAAATATCCCGGGATACCCTCTCCCTTTATCCACTTATACCATTTATTATATTCCGATTTCTCGATCCTCTCCCATCTCTCTCTCCTCTGCGTCTCCCTATCCCCTTCAAACAATTTAAGAAACCATTCGTCTCCATCTCCTCTCATCTTTTCCACCTCTTTTAACCCCACACCTCTGTCTTCGAAGAACTTTCCTCTCTCTCTTTCCCAATCTGAGCCAGCTTTCCCTTCCCTCTCTCTTTCCTTCAACTCTTCCTAGGCAGCCCTCGCCAATTCACTTCCTCCACCTTCCTCTAACTTTTTCTCAAATCTCCATGCCCTCATTCCTGCTCTCCCTCTTAATTTCTCCCTTTGTAACTCCTCCCTCACTAAATACCACGGTGTTCTCACATCCGCTCCCAATACCCATCTAATGTACCTTTCTTCCATTCTTTCTATTCCTTCCCTTTCTCTCCATCCCCATATTTCCGCTCCATAACTCAACACCGTCCACACCAGTCTATCGAACAGCCACAGTCTTTTTCCCCAGTCTTTCCCGAATCTCCTCTTCCCTATCCCCCATACTTTTCCCATCACTGCGGCCGCCTTTTTGATCCTTTCCCTTATTTGGGCTTCCTGCCCTCCATTTCTTTGAAACACGTATCCTAAATACCGAAATTCCCTCACCTCTTCTAACTCTTTTCCTTCCCATCTCCACTTCCTCTTACTGTCCCTCCCTCCTCCTTTCCTAAACCTCATTATTTTTGTTTTCCCCACGTTCAATTCCAATCTCTTCCTGCCCAGGTACCCCTCTAGTCTTTCTATCAGACTCCTCATTTGATCCTCGTCCTCTGCGATTAGCACTATATCATCCGCATAGGCCAGAGTATACACCCTCTTGCCTCCTAGCCTTATCCCTCCCCATTTAACTCTACCCATTTCCTCTTCCAGGTCTGCTAGCAACACATTGAACAGAATCGGGCTCAAAGGGCATCCCTGCCTTACTCCCCTCCCCGTCCAGAATACTTCTCCCAATTCGTTTCCTCCTCTTACCCTACTCTTCGTCTCTCTTAACATCTCTTCCGTCCTTCTCACCAGTCCTTCCCTTATTCCCCTTTCTCTCATAGCTTTTATTAATATTCCTCTATCCACCGAATCGAACGCCGCCTTAAGGTCCACAAAGCATGCTATTAGTTTTCCCCCTTTCTTCTCTAACCTTCTGTTCACCATGTAGTTCAACACGTAAATGTTGTCTATCGTTCCCATTCCCTTTCTAAAACCTGTCTGGTTGTGCGGTACCATTCTCTTTCCCTCTATCTCCTCCCTTATCCTCTCCGCCAGAATAGCCGTGTACACCTTATACAAAGAAGGCATTATTGTCACCCCTCTATATTCCTCTGCCCTCTTTCCTTCCCCTTTCTTTACGATTGGCGCAATTATCCCTTCCTTCCAAATTTCCGGCCATCCTCCCCCCTTCCATATCTTATTGATAAATTTCCATGCCCAAACCTCCAACCCCTTCCCTCCTCGCTTCCAGGCCTCTCCTGGGATCTCATCCTTTCCCATTGCCTTTCCGTCCTTTAGCTTCTTTATAACTCTCCTCATTTCCTCTAGGCTTATCTCCTCTTCCTCCTCTCCTTCCTTTTCTTCCCTCTCTCCTTCCCTCCCCCTCCCCACCCTCCCCCCTCCTCCCCCTAATAACTTCATAAAGTGCTCTTTCCATTCCTCCTCTTCTATTCCTTCCTCTATTCCCCTCCTTTGTCTTCTCTCCCTATTCACTATCTCCCATACCTCCGCCTCCCTCCTTGCTTCCTCCACTTTTCTCTCCCATCTCTGGTTCTCCTCTTCCTTCTTTCTCTTACATATCTCCTTAAATTCTTTCCTCCTTTCCTTGTACGCACTGGCCTCTCCTCTTTTCTTCCTCCAATCCCTTAATTTTCTCCTTGTCTCTTTCTTCGCTTCTCGACATTCCTCATCCCACCATCCCACCTTCCCTTTCTTATTTCCCAGCTCCTCCTCTACTTCTTTTATTGCCTCTGTTATTCTTGTTTCCATTTCTTCCCATTCCTTATTCAACTCTTCTTCTTTTTCTTCCACCTCTCCTATTTTTTCTCTAAACCTCTTTGTTCCTTCCTCGTTCCACACCCCCCTTTTTCTTTTCTTCCACCCTCCTCTCCTGCCTTCCTCCTCTTCCCCTCTTCTTACTTCTATTTCCAATGGGTGATGGTCCGAGTCTATTCTCTCCCCCACTACCATGCTCACTATCTTCTCTCTTACTTCTCCTTCCCCTATTATGTAATCAATCACCGTACCTCCTCTTCCCCCCGTGAAAGTAAACTCCCCCTCCTCGTCCCCTCTCACATTTCCATTAAATATCTCCCATCCTCTCTCCTCTAAGCTCCTTACCAACAGCCTCCCCTCTTTGTCCACCTTCTTGTCCTTCGACCTTCTTCCTTCTCCCAGTCCTCCTCCCTCCTCTTCCTCTATCCTCCCACCTTCTTGACCAGTCCTCGCATTAAAATCTCCCCCAATTATCGTATACCTTCCTTCTTCTTTCTTTTCCATTCTATCTCCTAACTCCTGTACGATCTCCTCCATCCCCTCTTTCTTTGCATACACCCCTATAATATTCCAGTTCTCGCCACCTGTTCTGACCTTTCCCACAATCCAACCCTCCCTCTCTACTTCTATTGCCGTTCCCTTTTCTTTTAATCCTTTCCTTATTCCCATTATCATCCCTCCTATTGCTCTTCCTTTTTTGTTCTTTTTCTTCGCCATTTGCACCCCCCACTCGTACCCTTTTGGAAGTCTCCCCCTTATTCTTTCCCAACCCTTTTCTCCTATCCAGGTCTCTAACATGACTAACACATCTTCTTTCTTCAGCCCTTCCCAAAAATCCTTATCTTTATTTTCCAACCCAGCTACGTTCCAGAATACTATCCTCCAAACTGACTTACTTTCCCCCTCTTCTTCCCCTCTAACTTTCGCATTGTCCCTCTCTATCTCCCCCCCTCTATCCTCCTCTCCTCTCATTCCCCCGTCTCCATTCCTACCTCTCCCTCTCCTCCTTTACCTTCTTTCCCTTCCTTCCCTCCTCTGCTCTCCTTTCTTCTCCTTCCCCTTTCGTCCTTTAACACCTCCTCTTCTATATCCCATCTCCACCAAGTATTTTCCAACCTTATTCTGCCTGCCTTAATCCATGCCCTCCTACCCTCTCTTTCCTCCCCTCTCGCTATCTCTCTCAACCGCCAATTCGTTCTTCTTTCCTCCCACGATAGGTCCTCCGTAATTCTTTCCTTTCTCCCCACTAGGCTCCTCTTTTTTTCCATAACCTCCCATTTCTGTTCTTCGTTCTCCAATTTTAACAGCACCATTTCCCTTCCTTTTTCTGTATCACCTCCTATTCTCTTCACCTCTGTAACCTTTACTTTCGCTCCTATTCCTTCAAGCAACTTTTCTGCATTTTCTCTCCTCCCTCCTTCTTTTACTTCCAGCCCTCTTATTACAACGTTTCTTCTTCTCTCCTCCTTTTCTTTCCTTTCCAGCCTTCTCTCCAGCTCTCTCATTTTCTCCCCCACCTCCCCTCTACCGTTTCTTTCCTCTTCCTTCTTCTCCTCCTTCCTCTCTTCCATTTTTTCCTCCAATCTCCTTATTCTTTCTTCCATTTTCTCCTTCTGCTTATTTGTCTCTTCCCTCTCCTCTTTCCATCTCTTCTCACGCTCCCTAAACTCCCTTCTCAGATCCTCTATCTCTTCTCTCATCTTCCTACCCTGCTCCTTGAAACCCTCCCTTAGCTCTTCTCTCACTGCCCTAAATTCCTCCATCATTTCTCCCATTCTTTCTCCCAACTCCTTCACACTTATCTCCGAGTCTTTTTTAGGAGATCTTGCCGTCATATTACTTCTCTTAAAGATCTCCTCCTTTTCCTCCCCCCCGCTCCTGTCCATTTCCACCCTCTTCCTCTTCCATAACTCTTCTATATTTCCCGTGCTCCCCCTTCTAACTTTCTCCTTTTCCTTAACCTTACCTATCGCACCCTTTCCCTCCTTCCCGTTTTCTTTCCCTTCACTCATTTCCTCCTATCTCGGCTCAGTTCCCCCTCTAGCTCCACAACCTACTCTATGCCCTGCCTCGTGTTGTTGTCCGCGTCCCGGATTCTGCGTCGAGTCGCCCCTCTCTCTTCGCTATCGTTCGCGCCCCACCTCGTGCTGCCGCTCTCGGCTCGGTTCACCTGCCGTGCGCCCCTCTAGCTCAGCT
>NW_020216076.1:0-2028 GCF_003070985.1 Temnothorax curvispinosus | reverse complement strand
ATGCGTAAGCATAAGAAAATTGATTGGTCTATTTCCTTATGCACATGCATATGGACCAATCAATTCTCTCATGCTTATGTTTATGCGCTATGCATGTTTGTCTGGATTGACCTTAAAGGTGGAAGCACATAAAATTGCAGGAGCCATGAGCAGAATGCAGAAGCCATATGCGCATGCGCGATGGTATCTGTTAGAGCCATAGAGATATAAGAATAGAGTGCGCGAGTCATATGCTCGCACGTAAGAGACTGCGATATAGGAATAGAAAGAGAACGCTGCATATGGGCCCCTGCTGTCTTTGTCTATGCACGCATGCGTTTTTGCGCTGCTCAGTGTCTATAACGCATAGAGATATAAGAATAGAGTGCGCGAGCGAGCTGAAAAAGCAATATAGGAATAGAAAGAGAAAGCTGCGCATGGGCCCCTTCTGTCTTTGTTTCGCATGCACGCGTAGACAAAGACAGAAAGGGCCTATATGCAGCATTCTTTTTCTATTCCTATATCGCAGCCTCTTACGTGCTAGCATATGACTCGCGCACTCTATTCTTATATCTCTATGCTATAACGCATGTAGAGATATAACCTATAATAACGCATTTATGTTCTAACCCCTTGAACCCCTTTGAAAATATATCCTTAAATAATAATTCCCAAAATTACCAAATTATTACAGCAAAGTACATATTGTAGTATTACCATAAAATATTACTTTTTTTTGAATATGGAATTGAATATGGAATTGTATATAAATATACTCAATATATATAATAATAAAACAAAATTTATTACATGTTGTTCATACAATGTTAATCATAGAATAGAATAGAATCCTATTCAGTCTTTTATTATTTAACACAAAAATTAAATTTTTTAAACACAAAAAATAAATTCTTTTAACACAAAAATTAAATCTTTTAAATCAGTCTTATTATTTAACACAAAGAAATAAAATATAAAAAAATAAAAAAATAAAAATTTTACTACAAACAATATAATATCAAATGCACATTATTAAATATTTATAAAAGTATACAGTTTTGCTATTGTCCACTGAAAATCGTGAGCTTATTATTTTGCATTCGTATTCTTTGAAATCACGAGATAAAACATCGAGAATACCGAGGTACAATCTTTCATGACCTGCACATCACTGCACATGCGCGCATAGACAAAGACAGCAGGGGCCCATATGCAGCGTTCTCTTTCTATTCCTCTATCGCCTTTTCAGCTCGCTTGCGCACTCTATTCTTATATCTCTATGGTTAGAGCTCTTCAGATATCATAGCGCATGCGCATATGGCTTCTGCTTTCTGCTCATGGCTCCTGCAATTTTATGTGCTTCCACCTTTAAGGCCATCGCACACAAAATTGCATAGGCTGCATAAGCATAGCATAAAGCCCCTTGCACAATGCCAGGCAACAGGCAATAGGAACAGGGAATAGAAATCAGAAATCATGTATAAATGCAGAATAAACAGTGACACAGGCAATAGACACAGAGTTTCCGTTACGTTGGAAATTCTGTGCCTATTGCCTATTGCCAACCAATCATAGCATTTGAATTTTTTAGGTTGTAATTAACGATTTTTTGGTTATTTCCTGTTCCTATTGCCTGTTGCCTGGCATTGTGCAAGGGGCTTAAGACTGCTGGACCAATGAGCATCTTATGTAAATCAATATGGCGATTTTATGCTGGATGCTCATTGGTTCAGCGGTCTTATGCTATGCTTATGCAGCCTATGCAATTTTGTGTGCGATGGCCTTTAAGGTCAATCCAGACAAACTTGCATAGCGCATAAACATAAGCATGAGAGAATTGATTGGTCCATATGCATGTGCATAAGAAAATAGACCAATCCGTTTCTTTATGCATATGGTTATGCACCTATGCAAGTTTGTCTGGATAGACCTTAAAGCGGGGAACACACACTTCTGCACAACGCATAATGCGTAAGCATAAGAAAATTGATTGGTCCATACACATGTGCATAAGGAAATAGACCAATCAATTTTCTTATGCTTACGCAT
>NW_020216075.1:91054-96165 GCF_003070985.1 Temnothorax curvispinosus | reverse complement strand
AGATTCCGTAAAATGAAGTTTTATTAAGCAAAAGCACATTTAGGTTGGCAGGATAAGCAGTATTGCGTGTAGCGAGAGATGGCGCAGCAATCGAACAAAGACAGATACCTCTGGTTAGAAAAGGACAGACATAGATATATAACATAGAAAACAGGATTAGAAATGTTGACATTACCGACGTCGAGGAAGTTCGGCCTTCGCTATAGGATCCCCTTAACCTCAACTCGGAGTATTTTCGAAGTGTGCTGAAGTGATCTGTAGTGTTATTTTAACCAAATATCTTTTTATTTGGAAATACTACGCAAGAATTTTCAACGTGTCAATTCTCAACATTTCTCACTTCTGACGTCACATCTCATGAGATGTCGGGAAAGAGCCCAGAAGCCTTAATTTCAGAATCTTTCTAATTATTTCCGAGTAAGCCCCTCGATGGAAATTTGATAAACATGTAGGCAGAGGGAGATATCGGGGCGGAAGTAATTGAATTCTGAAATATATTTAAATAATCGATATATTTAATTAAATAATAAAATATTTAAATAATTATTTATGCAAGTTTATTGTGTAAATAAGTAATTAAATATTATATTATTCATTGTGTTTTATATAATTAATATCAAAATAAATAATACTTAACAATCAGCATACGGTACATAAAATGCATAATTTTATATTCTAATTATAATACTAATTACATCTATATAAATTTTTTCCAGGTATAGCTGAGAACGTACTTCGCTAGGATACAACGACTGGTGAGTGAAATCATTTATTTTTTATTTGCATATTACAAATATTGATATTATCTGCTGTTTTTATCCGCCACTATTTATTTTATAATTATTAAGAACATACTTTGACAATCATACCTTTATTTGCGATTTTCATTTCTGTGAATAAATAATAAAATCCAAAATATATCACTTTTTTCCTATTTAATCTTATTTACTGAAGATTATTAAAAAAAACTGCAAAAGGATACTAAAGATTATAAAAAACTGCATTTGGAAATAAAGATACTGAAACTATATGATATTCATTATAATTTTAATGTATGTGAATGTTCTTCAGTTAAATGTTATTCAATAAATTCAGTACAATACGTTAATAGCTTAATGTTTTTGCAACGAGCGGATTGTCAAAGTACGGTTTCAGATGCGCTGTTACGACGACGACGGTGCGGCGAAAAAGCCGTGGTTATTGATACAATTGCTTATACAGCAATTGGTATAATCAACTCGCTTTTATGGTGCGCGTTTCACCAAACGGTTCTCTTCTTTCGTCGGGTATCATAAAATTCGAAGGCCTTTTAAACGCGACGCGCTTCACGAGGAGAAACCCTCTCCTTGCGCAGTGTCGAAAAAAGTACCGATACATTATACCTTTTCTTGCTGTAATTTCGTTATATAGCTTATACAATTACGTAAACATTTTTTAAATTTATTTTATTTTAAAGCATTCGAGAAAATTAGTCAAGTTAATTAGCTATTAAAACTGTTTAGCTTTAACACACACATTAATGATATCTTAATTAAAAAGAACGTTTCGATAAATTGTAGAAAAAGTATCCTCAATTTTACATATTGACTTATACTTCCTTGTATATTAGCTAGAATTTATTATTAATATCACAAAAAAACATATTATCTCTAATACTGGATAAACGATATATTTTTATATAGCTTTATATATTACGTACAGCTAAAAGTTATTTTTATCAATATACTTTATGAATAAATATATCTAGCTATACATTTTTTATTTAATAAAATAAAAATAACTTCCTTCTTCCTTTCTTAAATCAATTTATTTTCTCTAATATTAGCCATTTATCGCGAAATAATACTATCGAATCGCATAATGGTTCGAAACTGTTTTCTCTCATTACGGAAAGAAATGGGATAAATAGGAAAATGTGACACTCAGGGAGAGAGAGTAATTGGGAGAGATGACCAATTGCTGATTTACTCGGCCGACTTGCAAACACGGTTTACCAGTTACTGTAGATAGAAGGAATGGGCGAGAGGGGACAGGGGTTGGTGGGACAGGAGAAAGGATATACCCTAGAATTGTAATGGTAATGGTAATGGTGCGCAGAATGTCGGAAACGCGAAGTGTACGGCATTCTTTTCTTGCCCGATACTTTCTTCAACGTCATCTCCGTCGCGTCCGTTTACAGTTAAGGACACGACGCGACGCCGGGATGAAATTAAACGCCCGGACTTTTGTCTCTCACGGTCGTTGACATTTAACATTCGAAATCGGCGACCCGTCGTCACTGTCATTAGTCGATACTCGTATTTCGCAGTCGTCACATATAGGTACTGATCAATCAGCGATAATATCAATATTTTTCATCGCTTATAAAATAAGTACATATTGACGCCTCTGCGTGTCAAATCATTTCGACATCGTACTTAATCCTTTCTAGGCACAAGGCATATAAAAACCAATTAAAATTAGAAAGTTATTAACATGCGCATATATACACACACATATATACACACATTATAAAAGAAAGAAGAAAAAATTAAATTCTTTTTATTAAATAAAAATAAAAAAATTCTTAAGTTTACATAAAATTATACTTTTCTAATGATTTCTGTGAAATTTCTGTGATTTCCGTTAATTTTTAAATATATTTACGATATATAAATTAAGATACAAATTTTTATTGGATTATTATTTATTTTCTAAAGATCGTACTCGTGATAATTGAAGTTAAATATTAACCCTATTCGCTCCAACCATGCCTTTCGTGTCCCACGAATTTCTAACAGTCGTTTGTTCCGGAAAACAAATGATCGTGGGAGAATTCCCTCCACGCCGGAAAAAAGTTACCATTTAAAAATTACCAAATTTGCGGCGACGAAATTAAGTATTCCTATTTAATTAATAATTATTTCATTTTTTTTCTCTCATTTGCACTACTTTTAGCTTTAATTTGCGTTTTAGTTCATTAAGCTTCGTCAATTTGTTCGTGAGTTATAATTTTTTAAGTAAAACGAGTCGTAACGTGTGTTTGTCAACATATAATTGTTATAAAAAAATATTTAAATAAATGATTTTCAAATGTTCTTTACATTGATTTTTAGTCGAAGGTACAAAGATATTATAATAATTTTTGGGGAATTTTTCAAAGCTATAATAACATTATAAAAAACACGTGGGACTCGAAAGTGCATGGTTGGAGGATTATTGGGGTGAAAAAAACGTTGGAGTGAATAGGGTTATTTTTGTAATATAATGAATATGTACTTTTATAAAATGTTTGTACTAAATTCAATATAAACAATACCTGACGTTGAAATTAACCCTATTCGCTCCAACCATGCCTTTCGTGTCCCACGAATTTCTAACAGTCGTTTGTTTCGGAAAACAAATGATCGTGGGAGAATCTCCTCCGCGCCGGAAAAAAGTTATTGTGGCAGGGAACCTCAGGTAAAAATTTCAAAGTCCTAGCTCATTTACTCTCGAAACGGGGAACAATCAAAATCTCGGTGGGACATGAAAGTGCATGGTTGGAGGATTACGTCAGTGTTGTGTGAAAGGTAAATGAGCATTTTTTTCGATAAAAATGTATTTTTGTGTATAATTTAACCGTATTTAAAATATTTTTATCGTTAAAAAAGAAATTTAACATTCCACAGAGGTCTATTATGGCTCAGAGGCAGGTAAAAGAGGTGGGGAGGAGCTACAATTATATAAAAAAATTAATTTTTTTACATAAAAAATATCTGTCACACTTCAAATTCGCCTTTTCTTATTCAGAAATTCTTTTTCTAGCATTCTTTAAGTCCTTAAAGTCCTTTTGTACCATTTAAAAATTACCAAATTTGCGGCGACGAAATTAAGTATTCCTATTTAATTAATAATTATCTCATATTTTTTTTCTCATTTGCACTACTTTTAGCTTTAATTTGCGTTTTGGTTCATTAAGCTTCGTCAATTTGTTCGTGAGTTATGATTTTTTAAGTAAAACGAGTCGTAACGTGTGTTTGTCAACATATAATTGTTGTAAAAAAATATTTAAATAAATGATTTTCAAATGTTCTTTACATTGATTTTTAGTCGAAGGTACAAAGATATTATAATAATTTTTGGGGAATTTTTCATCAAAGCTATTAACATTATAAAAAACACGTGGGACTCGAAAGTGCATGGTTAATTGGAAGATACGGTACCTCATCATAAGCATCAATACAAGATTTTCTCTATTAACACACGTTAATAAAGACTTGCTAGACCTGCTCCATTAGAACATTTGTGAGAAACACGAGGATCCTCTCTCTCGCGCAGAATCTTATTTAACAATGTACACACACGTGAGCCCTTTCTCTTTCGTAACATGCAAGGAACGTTGTTTACTTTGAGTATAAGACATACGCAGACTCCGTTTACTGAATATAAAACGAAAATTAAAACGTATCAGATCTTGCAACACACTTTTGCCTTTTAAAAATTTTAATTGAAGACTTTTAAATATATAGAATATATACTTATATACGCAATTTATTTTAATATTGAATAACAAACATATTTTAATCTTTTATTACGATTTCGAAAAAATAAAAACATTTGTTACCGCACGAATTTATTAATATCCCGTCGAAATGTCGAAGTTCGCAAGTTCCTTTACGTTTTGAGCAAAGTTTATCGGTTCGTCGCACATCATTTGCATCGTGATTTTAATAAAAATTTCCTCGCACCGCCATTCTCGACGATTTTTGTCACTCGAACCCACTCTCTCTCTCGCGAAGAGAGGTTTACCTTCATCCCGCGGCAGTTCGCAACACATGCGCGGCACCGGCGCGATTCTCGGAAAGTATCAAATCTCAAAGCTCGTACGCGACGTGCGCGGCAAATGGCTATATTACGGCATTTTTCCAGCGGGACCCCTCGCGCGCGTGCGGGCGCGCGGCGGCGCGTCGGAAAATGGTGCTACGAGGAATTCTCATTGAGATAACGATACGACTCCGTCGTATCGTACATACAAGAGGGGTTGTTCGTACGCATCGTGGGAGTCGTTTGCGAGCTGGGGAGAGACGAGCGAGGGAAAGAGAAAGAGAGAGAGAGAGAGAGAGAGAGAGAGAGAGAGAGAGAGAGAGAGA
>NW_020216075.1:84503-90891 GCF_003070985.1 Temnothorax curvispinosus | reverse complement strand
GAGAGAGAGAGAGAGAGAGAGAGAGACAGAGAGAGAGAGAGAGAGAAGCTTCTCGCGTGATTGTTTATTTTTTTCCCTTCCGCTCGTCGCAAGGCGCTCGCTCGCTCCAGCCACAGCTCCAGCTGTGCGTTTACGCACGGTGCGTAGCGAGCACGCGCCGATCGAAATTCAACGTTCGCCGCAGCGGAGCGCGCGGTTCGGTCGGCTTCCACGAGCGGCGTCGTGGTCGGGATCGCCCGAGTCGCGCGCGCGCGGGCGAGATCAGTCGGGAGCGTGAGTTCAACCTGTGGGGACGCGTTGTCGTCCCGTCCGTCGCTCGCCCATCCGCCGTCACCGGTCCGCGTCGTTTCCCCGTTCGCCATCCGCGTCGTTCGGATAAACGTCAAAACGCCACACCGCCGCGCCGCGCCGCGCCACGCCACGCCGTCGTACGTGCCCCCCCCCCTCCCGCGCGTCCGTCCCCGCCGTCCGCGTCGCTCGTGATAAAGTGCCTGCGGATCTGTTGTGTTGTGTTCGACCGCCTGATAAAGTGTCGCCGGACTTAAACGGAGTGGTGCCTCGTTCCACGAGGGAGGAATCGGGGAAAAACGGAGTAACCCCAACCCCCGAGCTGCCCCGAGACGCGGTCCAGTTTCCCCGGCTGTGGTGAGTACCGCCGCGAATGTTGATCCTTCGTGTGTTCTCTCGTGAGCGTGCGATATCGGAGCGCGCCTCTCCCAGCTGTCAAATCCACCTCGGTGAGAACGACTGTCACAGCCTGGCGGCTCTTATCGAGCCGACGACGCGACGACGTCCTGCGCGGACGATGGCGCGACGAAATTGATTTCGAGCGCACGCACTGCGGGCGATCCTTGACGCACTCTTCCGAGCGCTCGGCTACAATGTGGAGTTATGTTCGAAGGAGATGTCCGCTTGACAGGAAATTCGTAGCTCGATTAGATTGACGTAGAATCGTCGCTCTGACACCTGTCTTCACTCCATAAACAAACTTTTAGCAAATCGCGAAAATTGCCTGCGGTTGTTTGCGAGATCGAATTATTTCCAAATATCTGTATGTTCTTGTGCGTACATTTGGCGACACGATTGGACAAATGTATGCGTGTTAAATGCGGAATAATGGGGAAGTAATTTTCCGCGAAGGCATAAATCCTGATATACATTGCATATTTTAGGCTTAAAACTCCTTCAATCGCTCCATCTATCCGACATCTGATACCGCAATTCGGATCGAGGAACGTGGAATGTTGTTATCCTAAGTAATCCTTACTTAGAGCGTCCCGATTTGCTATTTACCGCGATGAAAACGAGATTTATCACCTCGGAAATCGCAAAACGACACGCCACGGTCCGCGCGGTCTCGCTCGGCGGGATAACTCCTTCGCATGGTAAAACGCGAATTTCTTCGCGAAGAGCGTGGCCGCGTTTTCTAGAAAGGCAAGCGCACACACGTGCGATGTTTTCCCTGGACGCGCGTTCGACAACAGGTTTTCGCACGTAAGCATCCGCATCGCTTACGTAACGCGCGTCGTCGAAGGTTGCCCGATCGCGCGAAGTTAAGTACTCTCGGGGGAGAGCGTCCTTACACTTGCCGACGATAATTCGCCACGGGTTCATGTGAATCCAGAAATTCTTCGAGGTCCTCGCCCGTGGAGTATTTGAAGAACCGTCTCTCGAAAGGTTCTCTAAAAGCTTCTAGTTGTTTCCACGTTAGATTCTTTATGACTCTGCGTAATGACAAAAATAGAATTGTGACCAGGTGCTACACTTGAAGCCCCTTGCACGTCAGACAACAGGTAATAGGAACAAGGAATAGAAATCAGAAATCATGTATAAATGCAGAATAAACAGTGACACAGGCAATAGACACAGAGTTTCCATCACGTTGGAAATTCTGTGTCTATTGCCTGTTGCCAACCAATCATAGCATTCGAATTTTTTAGGTTATAATTAACGATTTTTTTGTTATTTCCTGTTCCTATTGCCGTTGCCTGTTGTCTAGCATTGTGCAAGGGGCTTGAGACTTCTGTGCAAAGGTTTATCCAGACAAACTTGCATAGGTGCATAACCATATGCATAAAGAAACGGATTGGTCTATTTCCTTATGCACATGCATATGGACCAATCAATTCTCTTATGCTTATGTTTATCGGCTTATGCAAGTTTTTGTGGATAAAGCATAAGAGAATAGATTGGTCCATATGCATGTGCATAAGGAAATAGACCAATCCGTTTCTTTATGCATATGGTTATGCACCTATGCAAGTTTGTCTGGATAGACCTTAAGGCCGGTTCTACATTGGTCGTATCGTAGCGTCGTAAGTCGCAAGTCATAAGTCGTAAGAAATTAATAGACCAATTGCAGTCGAATTTGAGGAGAATAATCGACTGTGATTGGTCAGTTTCTTACGAGTAAAATTAGGATAAGGTGTAACGATTTATTGATCGCAATCACGCGGCACATGATACGTAATACGTAATACGTTATGACACGATCGTCTTTGACGGGCACGAATGTTAACAAACGTGTGCAATTTGCTGTCGTTTGCAGAAACGTCGCGAGGCATCGACGTAAATAATCAATAAATGGCTCTTGCGAACGCGCGTAATACCGTTTCTTTATACTGTCGCGTTAAACATTCCGCGTGAACGTGATTTCGCGGACGTTTTCCGTTACCGTGACATTTATTCTTCGCGACACGCTAATTGGCGCTTACGGAAAATGAATAATTCACTCCATTCAATTTTCCACGCGAACGCAAAACGGATGTATAACGTAATCGTATAATACCACAGGACTCTTTATTATCTCGCGTGCAAGGACGCGTGTTCCTCTATTGTTTCGTCGTCGATGTAAATATAGAACCGAGAGTCCAAATGAGCCTCCTCGTCGTCTCTATCGTATCCTACGTAGGCGGTAGGATTGCATTTTTACTATGTTTTTCGATGCACAGGTAAATAGGATTCGGTCTCGTCGTATATCGCGAAGATCTTCATTGTACCGAGAACGATTATCGTTAACCTGTGTGCACATGCGTTTCCGAGCCATTGTCTTTGCGGGGAAAAGATAATGGAAAAAATCCGGGTCATTAGGGGAAGGTAAAAATAGACTCGCGATCGCTACTCATCTTAAACTTATATTTCTTCTATATTCGTGTTTATTTCTACCAATGCAGATCTACTTTAATCTCGGTTTAAGTTGCTTTTTCTTTTTCTCTAATTTTTAAAATTAGAGAAGGATAATCTCAACCGAGATTAAAAAGTTAATCTGCATTGGTAAAAATGGACATTAGACTGAGTTTTCCACGATTAAAATTATATTTGACCCGTATTTTTTAAATAATGTCTAAATAATTGAATATATAGCCAAGAAGTAAGAACTATTATGGAACTATTATTATTTGATTTTTAATTGCCTGTGAAAATTTTTGTGCCTGTGAAATAACATGATTGCTTCTTTTCACGATCGTTCTCAAATTCAGTCAAGTCTATGTATTACTATATATTACCACGAAGTTTATTGCGTATCTGCGAAGTACGGACATCGTATATTGTACACGCACATGACAGGTAAATACCATTTAAATACAATGTGAGATAAGAACGCTGATAATACACTTGCACGACTATGCGACCAATTGTCACCGCATTACATTAGGACGGCATTGAGCAAACGTCTGTGAATCATGCTGTTTCCGACAATTATATCGGCTGATAGTGTTAGAGGTTACGCTAATTTCGCTCGTCACATCCGGCTTTTTATAACTTTATCTTGCGACATTAATTTTGCAGGAATGCCAGAAGCCTGCACCGCGTGATTATTACACAATTTTATAACACATTTTTTTTAAATTATTTTTATAACAATATTTTACTGTCATTTTGTTCGTTTTATGTAAAAACATCGCAAGAAATCTGTCGTAATTGTAAGGATACTATCTATTAAATATATTATCGCAGAGACTTGATTCCATGCTCTCGATGCTTAATTGTGAATGTCTCCTTCGCGATATGATATCCTTGACAACGGAGCGATAAAAATTAATTGCGGTTGCACGAGTATTTGCATCGCAAAGAAATTTGTTCCAGCACGCGTACCGAAATCCGACCTACCTACATATTTAATTCATATAATCAACATTTATATAATACAATAAAGTACGAAGAGACATGAAACATATTTAAACGTGTCATTCGCGAAATTGCGTGTATAATACTCATAACATTGTGTTGCTTGAACGTGATTTATTGTTACAGATGCGCAAAAACAAACGCGCGTATTTCCTTCCCGTTTCCCGTTTAAATAGCGAGAAGGAACGCAACGCCTCGATGAGTTTTTTGCCGTATATTACGAAGTCTTTCATCAAACATTTTAACGGGACAGACGGACGTTCATTGAAAACGTAATTTCTTAGAGCTTGCCGCTGATTGCGTAACGAGTTCTTCATTACTTTTTCTCGTTTTTGAATTTCATTGAAACGTTTTTTTTTCTCCGGTAATTATATACTCCCTCCCGTGCTTTCAAGCAAATATTAACATACAACTAATTTTTTCGAGTCGCGCGCGCCGAGTTAATGGACTTTCGCTTTTTTCCGCATACATAGAATTCTTTCCGTTAGAGATCTATTAATATGTTAGGAAATGATTATATCTCGTTTGCATCTCTCGATTGTATATTTATGGTGTAAAAAATTAAGTAAATACAAATAAAATAAAATTTGAATATTTCTCATTGGCACATATATGTACAGTCCCTGGCCATATTATTAGACGCACCTTAATTTTTCAATAGAATTCAGGTTGGGAGGAGAAAAAAGCTATTTGTATATTTATATGCCTAAAAAAAATACTTAATATCTTGGAATGGTGAATAATAAAACACACAGATTTGATAGTAATAATCATGCTTTCTAAATCTGAATCAGTGAATAGTATTGCTGAATCAATGAGTCACTGATATCAGTGACTATTCACTGATTCAGATTTAGAGAGTGTATTTATTTATTCTTGTTAACTATTTAGGCAGTCATAAAATACACATATTTTTAATATTTAATTATGCCACCTTTGACGATTATTAAAGTTTTGATTCGCCTTGGCATACGGTACTATTAATGCATGCTTGGACTGCTTCCTGCATCTGTGAGTGATGAATCTAGACCGATCTAGACATAAATTATTATCAATCGGCTGAGTTTTTGTGGTAATTATTTCCTTTTCCACTTCTCTCTTTACCTGTTTTTACACAGTTTTTTAATACGTCATAAACAAATGACTATATGCTAATAGAACAATAGTTTGATAGATGAACGTTATCATAAAGCTGGTGCTGGGAAGTCAATGAGTTGTAAAAAGCTAAAGTACGTCTGATAATATAGCCAGGGATTGTATATTAAGATCGATATCAATGTAGACTAGTATTCGTTGCATTAAGAATTTACGACCCGAAAATTTTGTTATGGCTCTGTGCTCTTTCCTTTTATTTATTGATTTCTAATTATTTGAGCTTTCTAAGGTTATTGAGAATTTATGTTAGATATTGTTAACGAGATTATATGAAGGTAGAAATAAATTACTAGAAATTGATTATCTCGGCATGTTTTAACGTTTGTATTTCAGATAGTTGCAACTTTATTAATTCTGTGGATACGTAAACGCATAAGCCTATAGATTTTCGCATCGCGGCTTATGAATATGTAAATAAAGATTGTTCGCAGTAGATTGACTTCTTGACGATTGATGCGCCGTGGCAATGCCATCACCGGCGGGATTTAAATCTTTAATCGTGTATATATACGGTTAACGACCGACAGCGGTTGCTGCAGCGCATGCCACAAGGTATTACAACGCCGCACTCGAAACGATACGTCGTTGCCACTTTACGTTCGTAAGACGCATCGCTTTTGATACCGCGAACTTTCTACGCTGTTCAGTTATCCTTGCCGCATTCTGACAGAGAGAAATTCGTTCGCTACGCCCCTTCGTCTCGTGTCCGCCACACGCTTTCCTCGGGGTCCCAAAATCAATATAGGCGTCGCCGACGCCGCCGCCACCGCCACGGCGACGCGACCGACGACGCCGCGCCGTTCTGGTCAGGGTTCTCTACCATCCTTTCCTCGATTCTTTCCGCCGAATTTCTCGTAACGAGAGACGAGAACTTCCGCTAGGTCTCTAACGAACCGTGAGAACCGCGTTGTCGATTTCCCGAAAGTTACCGACAATATAATTAGTCGTCGCGGTGTGTTTAATTCTATACAAACTCTATGCTTTAACTAAGGATCGAAATCAAGAGAAGGATTAAGAGTTTGCACTATTTATAATATTAAATAATATATTTTTTACATCTATATATATATATATATATATATATATATATATATATATATATACA